>NC_064552.1:13496717-13786717 GCF_023856365.1 Brienomyrus brachyistius
GATGAGTGATATGTCAGTGGGGTTGAAGAAGGACACCTCCCCCCTGTCATAGTCCAGCTGCACTCTGACCCTCTGAGGTTTCCTCTTCAGTCTTAGGCGGGTTGGTTCTGAGGTCCATGCTTCATACTCTTCGCCGTTCCTCAGAGATACAACCCAGAATCCATCTTTTGGCTTGCATGTAATCACCCCCTTCCTGCTAACAGACTTTGCTACCACTCCCACATCCCAGGCAGTTTTGTTCCCCACCTTCACCTCCCAGCTGTGTTTTCCTGACTTAAACCCCTCAGAGCCCAGCACACATGCACAGGGGAAGAATCTCTCAGGGTTGTCAGGAAGTTGCTGATAAACTCCAGAGTGTGTCACGCTGGTCAGATCATCAGACACAGAGAGCCAGCGGTCTGCAGTGTTTGGGTCCAGAGTCACAGGAGCTGTGGGTTGAAGAGGGAACTGCAGTTAAAAATCTCAATACAGTAAAAAAAAAAAAAAATCAATGTTTTTAAAACATCACCTTGAACAAGATGGAGCTGGACTGCGGCTGCTTTTCATAGACTTGTTTTTATGTGTATAGTGTTTGTTTTATTGTTATAATTTCAGTCAGTCTTCCCTTTAATTACATGCAATGGCCAAAATGATAAATTTTGGCAAAACGATCCAACAGGATGCAATGTTCACCATGACAGACCTGCAGCTGCTGCCTCATATCACCCACGACTTCTGGAAACACCCAGAAGACAGGAGCGAGGAAACGTGGCTGCAGGGCCGGTGTACAGATGCAGAACAATTTAAACCCCAAAGATACATTTTTTAATTTCTACTAAAGCAAGGCCTACTCGAGCATTTTCTTTGTACGCCTGGTACCCCCACTCTGCAGTACACTACATTTACATTTTCTTTATTTGGCAGTTATTTTGACATACCATAAGTGACATACCAGTGAGGAGGATAACACATCATAGGCATACAGCTGTCAGGGAGCCAGCTGAGGTACCAGTGCTGCTAGGCTGAGCTCCCAGTGGGTGACAGTATAATCCACTCAGATACTGCTCTCTGCTTTATGCAGCCATTTCCCCCAGTACTCACTGTACCAGTGCTGCTAGGCTGAGCTCCCAGTGAGTGACAGTATAATCCACTCAGATGCTGCTCTCTGCTTTATGCAGCCATTTCCCCCAGTACTCACTGTACCAGTGCTGCTAGGCTGAGCTCCCAGTGAGTGACAGTATAATCCACTCAGATGCTGCTCTCTGCTTTATGCAGCCATTTTCCGCAGTACTCACTGTACCAGTGCTGCTAGGCTGAGCTCACAGTGGGTGACAGTATAATCCACTCAGATACTGCTCTCTGCTTTATACAGCCATTTCCCCCAGTACTCACTGTACCAGTGCTGCTAGGCTGAGCTCACAGTGGGTGACAGTATAATCCACTCAGATACTGCTCTCTGCTTTATACGGCCATTTCCCCCAGTACTCACTGTACCAGTGCTGCTAGGCTGAGCTCACAGTGGGTGACAGTATAATCCACTCAGATACTGCTCTCTGCTTTATACGGCCATTTCCCCCAGTACTCACTGTACCAGTGCTGCTAGGCTGAGCTCCCAGTGAGTGACAGTATAATCCATTCAGATACTGCTCTCTGCTTTATACAGCCATTTCCCCCAGTACTCACTGTACCAGTGCTGCTAGGCTGAGCTCACAGTGGGTGACAGTATAATCCACTCAGATACTGCTCTCTGCTTTATACAGCCATTTCCCCCAGTACTCACTGTACCAGTGCTGCTAGACTGAACTCCCAGTGAGTGACAGTATAATCCACTCAGATACTGCTCTCTGCTTTATGCAGCCATTTCCCCCAGTACTCACTGTACCAGTGCTGCTAGGCTGAGCTCCCAGTGAGTGACAGTATAACCCATTCATATACTGCTCTCTGATTTATACAGCCATTTCCCCCAGTACTCACTGTACCAGTGCTGCTATACTGAACTCCCAGTGAGTGACAGTATAATCCACTCAGATACTGCTCTCTGCTTTATGCAGCCATTTCCCCCAGTACTCACTGTACCAGTGCTGCTAGGCTGAGCTCCCAGTGAGTGACAGTATAACCCATTCATATACTGCTCTCTGCTTTATACAGCCATTTCCCCCAGTACTCACTGTACCAGTGCTGGTAGACTGAACTCCCATTGAGTGACAGTATAATCCACTCAGATACTGCTCTCTGCTTTATACGGCCATTTCCCCCAGTACTCACTGTACTGCACAATCTCCAGCATCTTCTCCCAGACTCTGAAATTCAGAGAGCCCAGGTGTTTGGCCACATCTATCAGCGCGCCTGAAGGCAGCTCTGGGTCCTGCAGTGAGCACTGGGGTCTGCAAAGACAGTGACAGGCAGGGGTCAATGATGCTGTGGGGTATGAAAGGAGTCAAACACACAAAGGAAAAGTGACTGAGAGTCTGTAGCATCACCAACTCCACTCAGTCCAGAAAATTTGCTGATTAGATTCATGAAAACCTCACACCCTTGTCTGATAATGCAATATTACATTGGTTTTGTGTTCCTGTTTGTTTGTTAAGTGGCCTGGAATCATCTCCAGAACACTGCAACATTAAAATAGTTTTATGTAATAATTGAAAGCATATAATAATTATTATTACGTACTTGTCTTTGTTGTCCTTCATCATCTGAAAAACAAGAAAACAAAATGGAAACATTATCTGTAAAACATGACATCGATTTGTAAGGTTAACTATGAGACATTTGAGAGAATCTGTGGGATATTTCTTCTCTGAATGTGTTTAGATTGGCTGGGTGTAGTTGCCTGTACAGCTCCATAAAAAAAACGATTTTTTTTCAGTCATACATCAGGACTCTTTATCAAACACACAAACACGCAGAACAATATTAGAAAATCATATCCTACCTTCAAGAAGGAGATGTCCCCAGCTTCCATGGCCTTCTCAATATCCCTGATCTTCTCTGACAGAATGGAGACCTGTTTGGAGATGTTTTCTATCTTCTTCTTCATCCTCTGGCTCTTCTGCACCTCTTCCTTTCTCAGTACATCCAGTCTGGCCTCCTCTTCCTTTCTCAGAAACTGATGGAGTTTCTCAAATTCTTCCTTTATCCTCTTCTCAGTTTGCTGGGACTGACTCTGAAAGTGAGAAATGCTGTGTATATCTGAAGGTGATTTTCGTAGTGAAGTTTTGGATTCTCAGAATAAATCTCCATACCTTGATATGTTTGACTGTTTTCTCACACTCTTGTTTAACGTTTGTAAACTTATCCAGCTTTTCTTTTAATGGAATCAGTGAAGCCCTGAGATCCCCCTGAGATAAAATATAGAGACGTATAATGAGAGATACATTCAACATATGTTTGACATCAAGAGACTATTCCAGGAAAATGACCAGCAACAGGAAGCGAGTGCCAAAGGACTTGTGAGGGAGGGACAATACCCAGCAAAGGATCCATTATTGTCAGATTGCTTAAGAAGTCCCACATTACAATTAATGGGAAATACTTGCGGGTTTGGCCTAATGCAAAGGACATCTGCACTGATCCTGAATGTGTGGCATGTTAGTCTGGATGAGTTATGACATCGTATAAATGTTCACATCAATAAAATTGTTTAGGTAAGATTGTAAAATTACATTAGTTAAAGGTTGTTTCGGTGCTTTCAATGGACCCTTTTGGCGGATGTTTGTGTGTTCGGAGCCTGAAACGCGGTTCGCGAACCGGTACAAAAAAATTTCCGAACATCTGGTTTGTAACCCGAATTGTTCATGAACAGGACTGTTCATGGGTCAGGGTACCACTGTGTATTATATTAGGCAACAAAATGTACAATACAGAAGAGGATACCTTCTTATCCTGTGCAGCTTCTTCCACTGGACAGAGCTGATGGTTTCTGTGCTTCTTTGCAGTCTGACAGACCACGCAGAGGAGCTCATGATCGTCCTCACAGAAGAGTAGAAGTTTCTGTCCATGAAGCTCGCAGCGAAATGCAGTCTTCTCTGGAGTATCACTCTTCTCTGCTACCCTTTCTTCATTCCTTTGTTTTAAAAATGACTGCACAACATTCCTTAAGACAATATTAACAGGGGGATCTTCCTCAGGGAACCTGGTCCTGCAGAGTGGACACTCCCGAGAGCTGCTTCCTTTGCAGCAATTCTGCAGACAGACTCCGCAGAAGCTGTGACTACATTTCAGGACCACGGGATCCTTGAAGAAATCTGAGCAAATGGAACAGCAGAGCTCCTCGTCCAGAGATGAAGCTCCGGCAGCCATGGTACAGATTCTCCTACAACGTCTATAGACAGGCAGTCTGAAGGTGGAGTGTATTTTAGAAGTTTCATTTTCAGTTAACTGACAGGAAAGATGTCCGTGTTCAACTGATATATTTGAGCCATGGCTATGTAGTTTCAAAGCAAACTAAATTTTGGTTGACTGAATACCCTTAAAAATCCAAATACTTGACAGTTTACTGGTTTACACTGATAGATATGTAACTCATATAGGAGATACCCAGTTTCGGCAGAAATTTGCAGCATTCCTACTTTATTTTAAAAAGCAGAAGCAAGCTTTCAAATTATTATGCAGATTGCAGTTTTGGAGCATTCAATGTGTCATGGAGAAATCTGTTGTATTTCTTAACATATAATTCTTAAAATAATACCTTAAGAGACATATGATCATGTGACAAAGAGCGTACACACGTGTGCAGCTGTCAGGCACAGCTTTCATTTCTAAGGTTTAATGTATCTGGATGTAATAAAAAAAATCATCTGTTCCTTAGCAGGTTTTAAAATGCGGTAAATACAACCTCAGACGAACAACAGAATGTAACATATTACACTGTCATTATTTTTTTTAACAAAACTAAACCAAAACGCAGACACAGTATGTGAAAAAGTAAGTACACCCATACTGCTTCCGTGAAAATGAAGAGCCTTCAGCTAGCCTCTGTCAGTATATCATGTTGGGGAGACGTTTTTCTGCATGATGCTTCTGTGTCTCTGCACCCCACTTGCCTGCGATGCACAGATGGCGTAAGGCACCCGCTGTTCTTAAAGGGGCAGCACCCAATCAAAAGAGGGCAAGGGTATAGCACTTGGCTACATTATGAAATTTACATATGGCTGCACGGTCAACGCTGCTTCCTAACTCTTGTTCTTTTAGTTGTCTGTCCAAAGGACATTGTTCCAGACGTCTTGTGGTTTGTTCAGATGCAACTTTACAAACCTAAGCCGTACTGCCATGTTCTTTTTAGAGAGAAGAGGTTTCTCCAGGCCGCCATTCCAAAGGAGCCCTAACTTTTCAGTCTTTTTCTCATTGTACTGTCATGAACATTAACATTTACTGTAACATTAACTGAGGCCTGTTGAGTCTGAGATGTAGCTCTTGGGTTTTTTGCAGTTTCTCTGAGCACTGCACGGTCTGACCTTGAGTTTAATGTGCTGGGATGTCCACTCCTGGGAAGAGTGGCAACTGTCTTGAATGTTTTCCACTTGCGAATAATCATTCTCACTGTAGAATGATGGACTTCAAATTGCTTGGAAATGGCCTCGTAACCCTGCACAGATTGATGGGGAGCAACAGTCGCTTCTCTAAGGTCATTGCTGATGTCTTTCCTACTTGGCATTGTGTTAACACACACCTGACTGTTCCAGATAAGCAAACTACCAAAGCTTCTGCTTTTACAGAGGAGGGTCGCACTGGCTGATGATCAGTTAATCAGCTGCATTTGATTAGCAGAACCTGGCTGCTACTTACCCTATAGGTCACTCGGGTTGTATCCAGTGGATTGGTCATTTTCTGTTAACAGCCGAAGGTGCCATCCAGTGTGAATGTCCTGTAAGTGCATGCAAACCGGTACATATTTTTTGTTTAGTCCTTTCATCGGTGGCAAGAAAAGTCATACTTATGTATGGTTATGGTTTGTTTCCTGTCAGAGCCACCACGGTATTTCTCAGCTGCAATTAAGCAATGTATATCTCGTTTAAGAAATCAAAAGGAAACTGCCCCATCTTTTACTTTGTTGTAGAAACCAACCATTGTGTACTTAAGCTTTGTTTCGAACATTTTCTTGTCCAGAGATATCAGTCAGAATAAAAAATCCAGTGGTTATTGTTCTTCTGGCAGTGGTTGAGATAAGGGTAGAGCCACTTCCCGTGGGCTGTAGAGGCCCTTCCCATGTAGTAAATACTCACAAAGTTATGCTAATATAATTTCTCCCAAGGTTTTCACACCTAGAATATATTACTTGCAGTTATGACTTACGATTTTATATATCTCTCACTTTTGGTATACAATCTTATTATGGTGGATGCATGGTGTAGTTTTTTTTTTTTAATATCTGTAAATTCCTTACAACAAACTTTAAAGTATAATTAACATAGTAATGTTTTGAAGTCAAACTAAGCTGTTTCTTTTGTATTCAATTGTTTTTCCGTTTGAGGAATTTGCAATAAACTGCATGCAGGCCACGTTGTTAAAAACTGCTTGGATATAGCCCGATTATATGCCGTGGGCCTTTTAACTTGTTTGTTTGCAATTTTGCCAGGTAGGCTACCTTCTTTAAACTGCATTTTGTTAGACTACATATTTCGGGATGTTTTGTGTGCGCAGGCGGGCCTGATCCCCATAAGGGAAAACTCTATTTTATAAAAATCAGTGACTGCTATGAAAAAACTAAAAATGCAAAAACTCTTGTATTTTGCTTGGTTACTTATGGTTAAGGTTAGGGCAGGGTGGGGGTTAAGGTTGTCATAGTTAGCGTTAGCATTTTTCCCATGGAAGTGAATGAGCGGGCCCCATAAGGATAGGTATACCCTATCCATCTTTACGGCGTCTGTCTCCTCGGAAATAGGTCACATCTCTGATTTTTTGTTGCCAGCTGCCCATTGTCTTGATTAGTTGCCCAGTATCTTTCACCTCGTTGCCCGCTGTTGCAGTGTTGCTTAAACAGTCAGGTGGCCACATTCTGTATGCTGATTAACTCCCCTCCTTCATTTCAGCCCTTAGTAACTGAAAAAGATGCACATCCGAGAAATACCCACCAGCAGAAGGAAAACCTGCATCTATCTCGATCGTTTAGGCTTCTCTTCACTTCCTGCCTGATCGGTACCTTTCTTTTCCTGTTTATGCCTTTATTGCTTCACCACATCCTCTTAAAATTCGTGTCAGCAGATAATTTCTCTAGGTGTCAAACTGAACTTTGCTGTTGTAGTGATCGTGATACTTTATGTCCTCCTACTAATACTTGCAAACTTCACATAAAAATTCACCAGCCAGTAACAGTGTGTGTCACTGCCCAATCCGTACCGCACTCCATCACCCACCATGCCGATAGCTCACGTACTAGATTGCTCTTCACATGCATCACACATGAAAGCGACCCTGTGGTAGAGACATTTTATATAGTCATTCTGTTGGTTTGTGACCATAGCACGGATACATTGTATTGTCTGAATTTACAGCATTGTGGGTTTGCATGAGCCCGCGTCTCTTTACGCAATTTCCTTGTGGAGCATGCAGATGTCACAGTCACCTGGTGTTGGAACCAGTGGGCACATGAGGGCCCCATCATACCATGGCGTTGTACCATCTATGGCAGGGTTGGCCAATCTTATCTGCAAAGGGCCGGCGTGTATGCAGGTTTTCACTGCAACTCACTAATTAGGACTGATTGGCTGAAGAGTCCTCACACCGGGGTTTGAACAGCTGACCCAAAGGTTATCCCAAAAACCTGCATACACATGGCCCTTTGCAGATAAGATTGGCCACCCCTGATCTACAGCGATGAATCTCAGCTCTGCATTTCCACGGATGACTGTTGTGTATGCATAATGCAGCGCTGAGGAGAGAGGACCAATCCTGCCAACGTTGTGGAGAAACACACCGGCGTTACTCCTGGCATCATGGTGCGGGGAGCCATAGGGTATGACCTCATGTTGTGGAGAGCCATACGGTATGAATCATGGTGTGGGGAGCCATAGGGTATGACATCATGGTGTGGGAGCCATAGGGTATGAATCATGGTGTGGGGAGCCATAGGGTATGACATCATGGTGTGGGGAGCAATAGGGTATGACATCATGGTGTGGGGAGCCATAGGGTATGACATCATGGTGTGGGAGCCATAGGGTATGACCTCATGTTGTGGAGAGCCATAGGGTATGAATCATGGTGTGGGGAGCCATAGGGTATGACATCATGGTGTGGGGAGCCATAGGGTATGACATCATGGTGTGGGAAGCCATAGGGTATGACATCATGGTGTGGGGAGCCGTAGGGTATGACTTCAGGTCATCTCTGGTAGTGATTTGGGGAACCCTGATGGTACAGTGCTGGATCAGTGACATCCTGTGTTCGCGTGTCTTACCCCTCCTGAGACAGAACCCTGGTACAGTCTTTTAACAAGACAACGCCCGTCCACACATGGAATGTGTGTCTATGGACTGCCTGCCTCGTGTTGAGGTCCTCCTGTGGCCAGCCAGGTGCCCCGATCTTTCCCCAATCTAACATGTGTGGCATCAGTTCAGATGTCAACTCAGACCCAGTGCCAATCTGCAGGATTTTGAGGGTCAGTTACAACAGCTGTGGCCTGAAATTTTTATGACATTCCATTTTAATTAACCAGTATTTTTCATAAAAGTATAACAATATGTAGGAAAACTAATGTGAACTAAAATATAACCCTGTATTGCATGGGGTTGCGTATCGCCCACCTTGAGCGAGATGAACTGCATCACGATACAATACAACTATAAGCGAACTGGTTTACTAGATATAAAAAAGTAAAACTAGGTTGTATGTAATACAATTGTTTACAATTGAATTATCATAATACCGATGTCCTTATCATAAAGTTCCTTAGTTTTAGTCTAAAGTTTGTCATTTCTCCATTATATTTAAGCTCTATAAGGTACATTTTTCAAACAAGGGAAAACCCAAAATATGTCCATATATGTACTTAGCAGGGGCATTTTGGAAAGTTATTTCCTAGACTCAGTGATTTATATAAAGCAGTTGTCTATCACAAGCAAATTACTGTCTGTATATGGTTGGTCAAGTAGGCCCAGTCCTGAAACATAATGTTATTAGTCTTTGTCGTGATCTGCTCTGGCCTACCTTGTCCTATTCTAGTTAGAGCCAGCAGATGGCGCTGCTGCCCTCCTTCACTCTCCTTCCCTACCTGTCCTGGAGGATTAACAATCCATGTTGGTCCCTCGCTGCCCCTTCGATAGTTATGTAATACAATAATGCAATATTAACACAGTGGACAGATGTTCCCCATCTGGAATACACCGTGAACCAGTCTATTTTTGATAAAAGCAGATGCATGCCACATTCAAAACCACAATAAAAAAACATTTTTTTGTTTGAAGTGGCCCTGCCCTTGATCACCGCATCCTTTCTCACCCAACCCACATGACCTTGCTGCAGAACAACTAACCAATCAAACTCCAGTCCTCCGCAGGGAAGGAAGTTCTGAGTTACACACATGAGAATATCACAGCAGAAGGCATTCAGAACCACACTTTGGGACTGTATGCCATCAGTGAAAAGATTGGGCTGTTCTCACATCCACAGCATTGGTGGTGCTCTGAGATGACAGTACCCACTTCGTGACCCCTCCCACCCCCATGATAACTCTGTGATCCTCTTGTGACAGGTGTGCTGACTGTGGCCTATGCATCTGGGTGACTTAAGGGGGTTATCATAAATATTTTTCAGCTATAAACTTAAAGAACCTCTTTAGCAAACCACCTGCTACCTTTTGCTCAATTTAGTGAACACCAAACTGACACCATTTGCCTGTTCCGACATCCATCCATCCATCCATCTTTTAACCACTTATCGCAATGATGATTCACATGAATCAGAGATGCATAAGTACATGGATGATACCCAACGTGGATAATTATGAGGAAATGAAGGATGAGCAGCTGACTTAGCTAGAACGGATAGTCCTGGATAAGCAGTTATGAATTATGGATGGATGTAAATGTTAAACACATTTGTATATTTCTGTGTATACGAGGAGTATTTAATAAAATTATGTATACACACAGCATCCATACAGAGTAGATTCAATAAAATTAAATAAGACAATAATAATGCTTTGGTTTTGACAGTATGCCTTTCAGTTTATTTTGTTCTCAGTCTCTGGAAACTTACAGCCTATTTTTAAATGGTGGTGAGGCTGGAGCTCAATGGACAGTGGTGTGGCATCCTATTGCCAGGGTTAGGGGTTTGGATCCCACACCCACTGTGCGTTTGCATGGTTGTCCCGTGTCGTGCTGGGTTTCATCTGGGTAGTCTTGCGATCCACAGACATGCCTTTGGTGACTGTAAATTGTCCATAGGGGGCATGTGCTCCGTGATGGACTGGCATCCCCTCCAGTTCATATTCCAGTGCTACCTGGAATAGATATCAGCTCTTTAATAAGCTTGTCTGGCTGTAAAGTATTTTAATTTTAAAATGACAGAATAATGTGTATGATTGATTCATGTTTAAGTAATGTAAAAAAATAAAATAAAAAAAGCTCTGATGATATTTGTTTTGAATTGCTTTCAATATGTTGAAGTGTCATGTCAGGTATATAATAGTAAGTCATATTTAATATTTATGCATTTATTTGTTTCAGGTAATGGCTGAAGGTGTGGTGGAGCATGGATGGCAGAGCTGGAATTTTAGCAGGGAAGTCTGTTGATAGTAACTAACATTATATATATATATCGCAGTGGCTCCATAGTGATGTAGTGAAATTCCACAACAGTAGGCTCACACTTTAAAATTTCTGGTATTTGATAATAAAATAATTGAAAAGCCAATGCAAATTACTTTTACTTTGTACACAAAAATCAGACCCAGAATTTTGACTTGCAAAATCAACTTTAATGTAAATTACTTTTAAACTTTCAATCTACGTACTTATGTAGCATAACATAAGCAGAGTTTAAGTCTGACCACGAAACAGGAACAATTTTTGAGGTTGATCTTAACTAATCACAGAGCACTTTTAATAAATATCAAACAACGGTTTTGTAAACCTAAATGGTAAAAAAAAAAAACACAATTTGTACTAAAAACACAAACTTGCTGACAACACATTTATACAATAGCAGATGATCACAGAACACAGAGGGACTTCAAAGACAACCTTTCGACAAAAACATCAAGACGAATATACTGGTCAGTGAGAACAGAGAAAGGCACCATCAGTACCATCTCTGTAAGTGAAAATATTCACATTTTCCACTGTGATATACAGAAAATTACCCACAAAATAAAACTTTGAGAATATAATAAAGTAAATATAATTAGTGTAATAAATATGATTCTAGCACAGGCTCTGTAAATGTTTAAGGGCAAGTTGAAAATGATTGTCATTCCTTTCACAGCTTATTTGGCGTGTCATAGTTCTTGGGTGACAAAGACTAAAATGTAAACAAAACACTCAGACTGTTACATAAACACACTATTCAGTTCGTTCTCTCTTCTAAATACATTCTGCTTTGTTCACAGGACTGGTCTATTCTAAAGCTATCCTGATTTTTAGAGAATGGACACAAATTTTTTACCAACACCAAATGCTGATTCGTGCATTTTTTTCCATAACTTAATGGCCTAATGGTTAAGGAAGCATGCTTGTAATCGAAAGGTTGCTAGTTTGTACCCCTGACTGGCAAAGTACCGCTGAGGTACCCTGAGCAAGGTACCGCCCCCAAGCACTGCTCCCCAGGCACTAAACAATAGCTGGCCACTGCTATATTACGTAGGAGTTAAATGCAGAGGACATATTTCGTTGTTGTGTGCTGTGGTGTGTCAAAAATGACAACTAATCATTTTACTTTATAATGATCTCACATTATACATACAGCTGATATCTGGTCTGTTCTTTGTATACATGCGTATGTACTACTTGTAAACACACTACATTGTAAGCCTTAAACTCCCATAAATAACAGAAAATGGATCTGTGATATTGTTAAAATCAATATAATCATTCCTTGATTATGCGTTTACAAATAAAAAACAAAATAATTTATTATACAATTTAAATATGATGAAACGTGCCATACTTATGTTGTTCTTATAAGAACATTAGAAATTTATAAACATGAGGAGGCCATTCGGCCCATCAAACTCATTTGGGGAGAACTTAACTAATACAGTCAGGTCCATAAATATTGGGACATTGACACAATTCTAATCTTTTTGGCTCTATACACCACCACAATGGATTTGAAATTAAACGAACAAGATGTGCTTTAACTGCAGACTTTCAGCTTTAATTTGAGGGTACTTGCATACAAAATGCAAATGCAAATGCAAATAGCACACTTGAAATGAACTCTAGACCTTTTATCTGCTCCTTGTAAATTAGATAATGAGGGAATGACACACACTTGGCCATGGAACAGCTGAGCAGCCAATTGTCCCATTACTTTTGGTCCCTTAAAAAGTGGGTGGCAGATATACAAACTGCTGTAATTCCTACACCGTTCACCTGATTTGTATGTAAATACCCTCAAATTAAAGGTGAAAGTCTGCAGTTAAAGCACATCTTGTTCATTCCATTTCAAATCCATTGAGGTGGTGTATAGAGCCAAAAAGATTAGAATTGTGTCGATGTCCCAATATTTATGGACCTGACTGTAGCTCAGAGTAAAAATCTTATCTAGCTCTGATTTAAAGTATAATCATAGCATCACCTCCCTTGACTTAAACTCCACACACCTAGAGATGTAACCCAGCATCCTATTGGCCTTTTTTATTGCTTCCCCACACTGGCAAGAGCGGGACATGGAAGCATCAACATACACACCGAGGTCTTTCTCATAATCAGCTGCCTTTATTTCAGTGGAACCTGTAAAATATCTGAACTTTATATTTCTTCTCCCTGCATGGATTACCTTACATTTATCTATGTTAAATCTCATCTGTCTGGTATCAACCCAATCGCTAATTAAATCCAGATGCCGTTGTAGCCTCTGTGCTGCTAGATCGGTATCTGCTACACCACCCACCTTGGTGTCGTCTGCAAATAACCAGTTTATTGTATATATTGTTGCCAATATCATTAATGCAAATTAGGAATAACAGTGGTCCTAAAACTGAACCCTGCAGAACCCCACTATGAACGCAGGCCCACTGCGCCTCTAATAACTACCCGCTGCTTCCTATCTGTTAACCGGTTTTTGATCCAAGCTGCTACAGTTCCTAAAATACCTGTTGCTTTGAGTCTAAGCAGGACCCTTTTGTGGGAGACAACATCAAAGGCCTTCGGGAAATCTAAGTAGATCTCATCGTATGCCATTTTGAGATCTTGTTTCCTCAAAGAACTCAAGTAAATTAGTTAAACAGGATCTACCTCTCCTAAATCCATGTTGGCTATCCCTCAGAATGTTACTTGAATTTAGGTAATCTACCATTTTGCCTTGGATTATAGCTTCCATTACTTTTCTAGTTATGCAAGTTAAACTATAGTTTGCTGGATTACTTCTATCCCCTTTTTTGAATATGGGCGTTATATCAGCATGCTTCCAATCAGAAGGTACTACACCAGCAGATAAGGAACATACTATGAAACAAGAATGTTGATGTACAGCACCTCACATCCATGCCTGACCATTAAACCATTAAACTTCTATGCGAACATTGCTTTTTATAAACCAGTTCCTACTTTGGACAAGGCCGCTAAATATTAAAGTGATTTTTAAAATGTCTGAATTCCAGACAAGGGGCATTTTCTATGCAAATAGAAATGTCGAGCTGAGGTAGAACACATACAACAGTATAGTCCAGGAATTCATTCACAGTGATGAAGTTCGTTCGTCCCGCTTCCTGTCTTTGAATGGTTGTTTGTATAAAATGACTTCCCCAGGAGGAGCACCCTTAAGCCTGCCAAATTATACAGTATATCCTGGGCTTTGAAGAGTATAAATATAAGCAACGTTAAAAGGTGGGGCGAGTATTATAAGAAACGGTCAAAATCAGAAGCTAATGAATAGGAACTCCCTTGTCTTTATCGTCCTATATCTTACACACAGAACACCACAAATACAATGCCGATCTGAGCACTAGCAAACACAAACATATAAGAAATTCAGGCATTTTGAAGGGGTTCTTTTGACTCTACATAAATCTTGCTGTGTGTTTTGCAATGTGCTGGTGCATGATGGGTAGGGGAAATTAGCTATCGTTGGTGTAGGTGTCTATTGCTCCCGGCGAATGAACCAGATCTCATTCCTGCGGCAGGAAACCCCGGGGTTCTCGTAGACGGCCACCATGTAGGTGTCCCTCCGCAGGCCTTCTGTGTCTTCCAGCAGCTCCCACAGTTGGTTCACCTGATTCATGATAGTTTCCTCTGTAGTTGTTCCACGGAAACCCCTGCCAGGGTAGAAATATACAGATACTTCTCACCATTGGGCACTGATATGCCATTTTGCATTAATGCTAACAGTGTTGCCATTTCAGCACCTAGGATTATTTTCACATGGGATATTGTTCAATCCTATACAATACCCTGTAATTTCAATTGGCTTCAATGGAACATGACCCATTTCTTATTATGTATATCAGTCGTCTTCTCTTTACCCAACATCTTTTGTAGTCTGATAAAGACCCATTTTCAGAACAGTGCCACAGACAGTCCAGTCAGGGATCACAGCGCCCAAAGGCGTTGATGTTCCTCCAGCCCCACCTGGTGAAAACTCGCAGAGTGTCTCTGTGGACTATATGAATGTCAGGATCTGCAGGTTCCGGTGGCTCATCCTGTAATGCTGCTGGCAGGTAGTAAGCAGTCACAACTTCCTTGAGAAATCCATTCCTGTCCTCTAGCATTTGGATTTCAGTCACAATAGGCAGAGTCATACCCAGGTAAGACCCTGCATGACAGAAAGCAGGTCAGAATCACTCTATCCCTCTTCTTACTAGGGAAAGCAACATAATTTTAATGATGAAACGCAGACTCATCAGTGACCCACTCCATGCACCCACTTCTGAAATGTTCACAAATCCAGTGTCCCTTGAAGGGTCTTATTGTGAAATGCTAGCATGTCTCAGGTTGGCCTCAGATCGATCTGTGGGTACAGGGGGGCCTCCTACCTGTGGAATTCTCTTTGCAGATGTAGCGCATGAGTTTCATGAAGCCCATGGAGATGCTCTGCTCGTACAGCTTCTCCGCCCTAGTGATGCACGCCCACTTTCCTGGTGGGTAGATCCTCTCTTCATACACACTCTCCCCCAGCTGAGGTAACACACACACACAGGTTTATATTCATATCTTTGTGGAGACCGTCCAATAAAATCTATGGGAAAAAACTGGGCGCATTTGGTACCCACAATGTAAAATATATACCCCCCTACATACACACACACAACATACCCCAGAGCACCATCTCCATTTCATCGAAACCCGCTGCCAAACACTGTGTTGTCAATAGATACCTGCATACCTTTTCACGCCTAGACAGGGTTACAGATGGAACTTCCTCATGGTTGCTTCCTGCCTGGTTCCTTCTTGTCATCTCCTGAATTGGTCCGATCATTTCTAACAAACCACAATGCATAAAGACACCCACAATACTCCACCATCAGACTCTGCAAAGTATTCCTTGCTCTGTTTTACTCATGTGTTTATTCGTGTCTATACAGAGCTCACAACTCTTAAAAACTGATATTTTTCTTTAAGCGACAAGTTGCTTTTAACATTTGTAGGTGCATACCAAAAATAAAAAATAAATCCACTGTTTGTATCCAAAGCAATATATAATTAGGAAAACTGGGCCAGCTAGTCCTTAGTGTAACTGGGAGTTAAGGGCCTTGCTTAAGGGTCCAACATGAAAATCACTTTGCCGACTACAGGATTAATAGCAACTTTCCAATCACAACACGGCATCCTTACCTGCTGAGCCACACCACTGCCATACTGATACTGGCAAAACCATCTCAAGCAACTCATTAAATATACTGCTCATGCAATGCAATGCAATTTTATTTATATAGCGCATTATCACAACATTACATTGTCTCAATGCGCTTTACATTTCTGCCATGTAAAGACCCCCCAGTGAGTAAGCCAAAGGCAACGGTGGCAAGGAAAAACTTCCTAAGAGGAAGAAACCTTGGGAGGAACCAGACCCAAAGGGGGGGGGGGCATCCTCCAGGGGCCGGCAGAAGAGTCAAACAAAACAAGATTATATAATTTAAGCTAATACAGGGGTTGAAATTTCAGTCTCGATGCAGGGGCAGACCGGTGCAGGCACGGGGTGCTTAATGCATGATGGCAAGATCAACAGTGGCACAGCAGCAGGGGAGGAAGGAGAGGCATCCATGAGCCAAGGGCTCATAAGCTTCTTGTTATTTTTTAAAGGCATTTTAGTAGGGAGCCCCATTAAACATCATGATTTGTACTTTATATGTCAAAATTAAATCCAAATGTGCAAGAAAACCAAAAGGTGAGTAGAAAAATCCAAAACTGAAATAAAAGCCGGTATTGTCCATGTTTGTTTCAAGCTCTAAGCTCAAGCCTTATTATGGGTGCTGCAGAAGCCCCCCCCCCCCTCCCTCTCCGACTGGCACGTTTGCATCATTATGCCCCAGAGAGACTCTCAGCGAAATTGCTAAATGACGGCTAAATGAATAGCACCCAACACACATAAAAGGCAGGGAATCTGGGGCTAGACAAAAGAGAGGCTCGTTAGGCTTTCACATGATTACTAACCCAGCATGAGAGCAAGGCTTTTAGGGTGCACTCATCAGAGGGATGAGAGGTGCTCATCAGCAGGCACTGCAGCCACAGCAGCTCCACTGGAGCCACAACAGCTCCAGTGGAGTCGCAGAAGTACCACTGGAGTCACGGTAGTACCACTGGGGCCACAGCAGCACCAGTGGAGCCACAACAACACCAGTGGAGCCACAACAGCACCACTGGACCCAGAGCAGCACCAGTGGAGCCACAGCAGTACCACTGGAGCCACAACAGCACCAGTGGAGTTGCAGAAGTACCACTGGAGCCACGGCAGTACCACTGGGGCCACGGCAGCACCACTGGAGGGAAGCCCGGTCCGGTCACAGAGACTTGTCTCTTGACCCGACTCAGCCGACTTCGGAGGGGGGGCTTCTCTCGCAGTTCCTTTTATTAAGCACTTCCATTTCCATAGCAGTAGAGGTGTCACATGATACAGACCATATATTGTCGATAACACATGAGCGTTTCTAATAATGCCTACTGTTGCTGAGTGGAACAAAACGATTAGACGTACAAGCATATGCGATATCGCAACATCCATCTCGAAACAGCTTTAACTGAAACTTTAACTGATTCTATCAGCAAGAAAGACATGTCTTGTGCACTTTGACCTGCACTCTTTCCTGAGCGGCCCAAGTGTCGCTCTGCAGACTTACAAGCGACACATAAATGGCAACAAGCATAATTTCCACTAGGGCCATGACAGTACCACTGCGGCCACAGCAGAACCACTGGAGCCATGGCAGTAGAGTTTTGATTAAAATGCATTAAGTTCAAACGTTATTCCTTAACATAATGTGTGTGTATAGAAGAATAGGATGATGTAAGGTGAGGCCTGTACCTCGGGGGACGGAAACCTGATGCGTGCTGGCCACAGCCTGCCAATGGGCATACAGCCTCTCCTCCTCATTGTCCTCCATTGGCTCAGAATTATCTGTGACATCATCCAGATGCTCGTCTTCCAATTCGGCGAGGTCTTCAATGGAGATTAGTGCCATTTTTTTGCAGCTAAAGGGCAACTAAAATGCAGCAGAAAAACCAGAGAGTTAATTACTATTACTAACCATTCTTGTAGACTGTCTAAATAACATTTCACTGGGAAAATTGGCTGCCATATGTTGAGAACAGACCAAAATATCAAAACACTGCATACTGCCAATGCAATATTTTTATTATTAAATTGCATTACACAAAGCTAAATACTGTCACGTGAAAAAGTAAGTACATCTCATGAAAAATTTTGTCATTTTAAACTTATTTGGACAGACAAATCTCAGATATTCATTTCAGAAACAGAGGAATATTATTAACAAAAAAAATGAACTTATTCCGTGGAAAAAAAATAAATGAATAAAATCAGATGCACCGAATAAAGATCAAAAGATTAGGTCTGAAATTTGCAAGTCACACCTTATACAAATAACTGGTCTTGTTTCATGCTTATAAGTCTGGAAAGGGATTTAAAACCATTTGCAAACTTTCTGAAATCATTCATTCCACTCTTCACAAAAGAATCAACAAATGGGGAGGGTTTCAAACCACTAACTATCTGCCCACACCAGTCCATTTCACCAATTTCAGCCCAACAGCAGAGGGCAAGATGTCTGAGGAAGTCTCAAAGGCTCCAAGGGTGTAACCAAGAGATCTACAGGCAGCTCTTGCCACAGTCCATGTGAAAGTGCCGGGATTCAACCATAAGAGAGAGACTGCAGAAATGTTACCTACATGGGAGGTCAGTAAGAAAGCCACCTGCTCTCAGAAAACATCGTCAACGGAAGATTGACATTTGCCATTAAACACCAGCGTGAGGGACTACAGTTCTGAAACAGTGTGGGTCTTTTAACATGACAGTGATCCCAAACATACAAGCAAATCTACAAAGAAGTGCCAATAAAATGGACGAATTTGGAATGGCCATGTTAAATGAATCCAACTGATACGTTTGGGAGGGGAGGGGGGTTGAAGAGGGCCATATAGGACACCCGTCATTAAGCCCTAACCCCACTTTAAACTATCCTGCATGGAGGAATGGCCAAGAATTTCTCCAGGTCAATGTAAAGAAACTGACACTTATAAGAAAGAGGTTCGGTTTGGGAAAGGGAGGCAACACCAGGTATTAAATGTAAGGAGATACTTTTTTCCTACAGAAAACTTACATTTTTGTTGAATTTTGTTGAATTATTGATTAACAAAATCATTGTTCTTGTTAGAATAAATTAGCTATACTGATCAAAATTCTTCAAAGAAAAAGATTTTGTTTGTCCAAATATGTTTTTCATGGGATGTACTTCCTTCTTCACTTGACTATATTTTTGCAATTACTTATGTCAGTCCGGAACTTATTGGAACCCTAATCCTCCAATTTATGATCCTCCAGCTACTTGTGGTTTTTGTTTCATTATGCAGGTCTTTCTAAAAGTAAACCTGCCAACCATGTCTTACTTTAAGACACATTATACATAAAAAAGCTCAAACTCTTTACACTAATTTAGTAAAATATCTGTCTGCCTTTATTATTAGTCAAGTAATTTTAATCCATAGATTATTCTGTCTCACATTTTTTGTTAATGTGCACCAAAGAAGGTTTAAGGGCTTCTTTTGAAATACAGTAATATTTCATCATACTTTGATTTGTTTTACACTGAAACTTTACCTTGTTTTTTTCCCGTAAAAATACAGTAAATATATGGGAAAATTAAGGATTGGCTTAAGTTGGTTTACGGAACCTTACGTCAGTCAGTTATGTTAAAACATAAAATCAAATAAAAGCTTATGAATTAAAAAATACTGTGTTATTTACCTGGTGTTTGGTGCCGAGTTCTGCTGTGTTTATACATTTAAGGGAAAAACTTATTAGGTGTTACTTACTGTAATAGAAGATGAACGTGGAGGGGAGGGGCAGTCACCTCACACCACAAGGGCTGTAGGGTGTGAGAATAAGCCTGTTTATTCAAGGATGTAGTGTTCCCACATCTGTATGGGTTCTATGTGATGCGATATTTGGTTCTGGTTAACCAGGGGTTCAGGACTGTGCATGTGTCCTGACACAAAGCGGCTCTCCGTTCAGAGCAGAGCCTGTGCAGACTCTGTTACCAAGGACACAGTCTGACTCATCAAAAACCCCATCAAAGCAGTTATTAAATATGAAGGAAGTGGAACCATTATCACAGAGGCTTCAACACGTGTCCATATTCAACATAAAACTATACTTAGTTTAACTCTCTCAGTTTTAGTACGTATTTAATATTAATACGAGTATTTAGTAGAGGTATTACTTTCAGTATGTAAGATACTTCAAACATTTACAGTTAAAACTGTGTTTATATGACTTTCCTTCATTATTTAACTTATTCTGTAGTACAGTAAAAGGGAACTTGGTTTGACTGACGCATCCTATTGAAATAACTGAATCGTAAAGTAACTGGTGTCGGGCCCTTTCTGCACAATTGAAAGCTTGACCATTCTTGGTCCTCTTGTGATACAGACATATTGGAGATACGAGTGACTGATTATGGTGGGGAGACAAATTCACCAACAAAGCATCACGTCTCCCAGCTGAAGGTCAGTCAGAAGCTGAGGTAGGTGGGGCAGCAGCTTGATAAATACAATAAATCTGCCGAGGTGAGGGGGGGCTTTAAAAAACGATCTTCATCGCGGGGCGGCATGGTGGTGCAGTGATTAGCACTGTTGCCTCACACCTCTGGGACCCAGGTTCGAGTCTCCGCCTGGGTCACATGTGTGTGGAGTTTGCATGTTCTCCCCATGTCGTCGTGGGGTTTCCTCCGGGTACTCCGGTTTCCCCCCACAGTCCAAAAACATGCTGAGGTTGATTGGACTTGCTAAATTGCCTGTAGGTGTGCATGTGTGACTGAATGGTGTGTGAGTGTGCCCTGACTGGCCCCCCATCCTGGGTTCTTCCCTGCCTCGTGCCCATTGCTTCCGGGATAGGTTCTGGACCCCCCACGACCCAGTAGGATAAGCAGTTTGGAAGATGGATGGATGGATCTTCATCACAACGCTTAAGTAAACCAGGAATTAAGTCCACACCCCAAACATTTGCTGAAGATACTTATTAAGCCTGTATATTTTTTCTATCGATATATTATTTAATACCTTAGTAATGTTCTTTTATCAAAAAAGTTTAGACTGTATGCCTTACATTATTCAAAGTGAATTGTAGGTGAGGTTTTGAAGAGAAAGTCTGCAGTAAAATGTAAAATTTCGAAAAAAGATTTCAATAGCAATGGCTATAAAAATCAATACAATTAATACATTTATATATGCAAATCTATCCCTTCAACATATATCCCTCATAGTCAGGTACTACGAGGTAAAGGCAAGTGTATAATTTCACAAAACACATTTTATTTTTCACAAGTGAGAAAAAGAGCGTTTTTTTCCCCTGGTGGATTGATCACAGCATGATAGTTGCCGATTTCATACAATAATCGGTGAGAGTCTTCATTCTGAAGACCACTCGTTATTTTCATTAGCTCTGACGCTTCTATTAAAACTAAAAATAAGCCTGTAAATGTTAGGGTTCACGCCTCTGAAATAATAAACTGCACAATGGGATTTCTAAAAATAATACCGTGCCTTTTCAGGATTACACGACTCAGTTCTATTACCCAGATACGTTGTATAGGAGTATTGATGCATTTATAAACAGCTGTGCCGGAAAGCGGGGGGAAATCAGAACGATTCTGCGAGCCCTAACAAATTTGGAACATAATCCGATTGATCAGGGTTGGGGGCTCAATACAATATTATTTCATGATGAACATTAACAATTAGGGCTGCACGATATATCGTTTCGTATATATATATGTATGCACGTGCAATATCCACATACATGCAGGACGTGCGATGTTAAGTAACGCAAATTAAATTAAGCGGCGCTTTTGATGTTTTTGCTAAACTAACAAATGTCACATTTGTTACAAATTTTTAAATTTGATAACAAATTCAAAGTTGATTTTGTTACAAAAAGGAATGCTGCGTGGAATTATTTCAGCTGCAGAAAGCATGACGTCAACCAAAAACAGGTAGCTTGTCGACAGTGCGTTACAGTACTTGCCACAACACTGGGAAACACAACTAATTTGTTTGATCATTTAAATCGGCACCACAAATTCATGTATGATGAGTGCACGGCAAAATTTGATTGCTGTCCAAAGCAAAAAACTATTTCAGATGCCGCTGCCAGTGTTACGCCATATTAAGGTTCCAAAACACGGATGGAAATCACCGATATGATAACTTTCCATCTTGCAAAAGACTTGGCACCGATTAACACAGTCTGCAAAGAGGGTTTTAAAAAGGTGATCTGGTCACTTCACAAGCGGTATATAATACCGTCAAGGACCTATTTTATAATATTTACGATATTATGCAGCTACAACGGTTTTGTGGTCCAGCCTGACTGTCCACTTTTAAATGACGACTTCCGCTAATTGGAAGACTTGAACTAATTAGATTTTTTCAAATCCTAATATCGCAATATATATCGCGGAAAGAATAAATATTGCAATGTGATTTTCCCCCCAAAATCGTGCAGCCCTAATAATGAGTTTTGAAAAAATAAGTTCGCTTTGTAGCATAATATATGTCTATGCATACAGCTTCATATTTCAGGCAGACATCTGCATTTGAGGTGTAGGTTAATTCATCAGTATATGCACTGCTGGACAGCTACTTTGGAAATAAGACAGACAGACACACACATATTCAGCATGTGTCCATCTTTCACTCTGTACACACATCACAACAAATGTTGCCTAAGCGTCGAAGTTTGTATAATATTTAATGACAGAGTAGAGTAAATGACAGTTTTAAAGAGAGGACCTTTAATAACTTGCTTTTCAGTCTTATTTAATAATAGAATAATAATGAGCTTGTACGTTTTTTATAATTAAATGTAAGACATTCGATAAATTCTGAAAACCAGCCATTTCCTTGAAACCCAAAAGTGACCATTTTAATATAAACAAAATGTAACGACTTAAGGCGTCTATCAGACACACAGCAGGCAAAATCCAATGCAGCAGCTCAAAAAAAACACCAATCGACTCGGATTAATTTCTGCCCAATTTTATCAATAAACACCACTTACATACTCCTACTCCTACTTCAAACTGAACATATGCCCCTTTTTTGATATTATAATTAAACGGTGGTCACGATATCACAGTGGACGTACGTAACATGCATTTTTTATGCACCATTTAAAACTAATTATCCATCCATCCATCCATTTTCCAAACCGCTTATCCTACTGGGTCGCGGGGGGTAAAAGTAATTATGTGTGTAAATAAAAACTTATTCAAAGCAAATTAAGTTACAACATCAAAAACCGCCGTTTAAGAATAATCGTATCAAAACACCAAATGTTTTGTAGGACAGCGGGTTTAAATAAATATCCTGCGTCAGCCTCATTCACTAGAAGCAATACTGAAAAGTAGGTCAGCTTCATTGACACAAGGCGAAGCATTCAGCGATAAATAATACAAAAAATAATAGCAAAAACTCTGCACTGTAGTAACAGCTTAAAAACAAATTAATATATTTAGGGCCAATAACCCAGATAGTGGTTGTTAAGGTATATTGCATGCTGCAGTAATCCTGGGGTTGTAACACTGAAATAATTTATAGTCATGAAAACAAATACTCCGTAATCACTATTTACAGTTACGCGGTTATTGTAAAACGCTGCGATTTATTTAATATAACTTATTCTGCATGACAGAAAAGTGTCATCAAGACGGATCTGCCAAGGTACTTCATGCAAAATCATACATACCGGCGGAAAGCGCAGCGCTTGCTTGCTTATAGCGGTGGAGTCGCTCTTCGGCAAACGCAGAGAACGCAGGAGGCTTCGGGAGGTCACGTGGCATAACAGACGCCGAGGTAAACAGTAAGTTCCTACTTACAGGTGTTTGCAAACGCTCTAATATCACATGCATTACATATTAAATACATCCCTTTTGCTGTTAGTATTTGATTAAACGGATATCTTTAAATAATCACAAAAATAAAGATACAGACGGGTTATACTGCTTAGGGTCGCACGGGGGCGCTGGAGCCTGGCGCACGGTGTTAATCAGGGATACACGCAAGACGGGTTTAATTAAACAAGGTTAGTTGAAGATCCTTTTTAGCAGATGCCCCTGGGCTTCAGCTTGGGTAAGCCTGTGCATTAAAGTGCCAGGGTCGATACCTGTTAATTTACTGAGTAACATTTCCTGCCTTCATCATCATAGACCTTTATCATGTGTAAAAAAACGTGTGCACAGATTAAAGTACTATTTATATAAAATAAATTTACTAAAATAGATTATATTCAGTTTCAAAATGGTTGTGGTTGTGTTGTCTATCAGGTGTTTTTCCCTGACATACTTTTCACACTGATTAGAAATGTTCTAATGTAAATAAACTGGGCAGGTTTCACATACATTAGTTTTGTTATCTTCTTCTAGAATCCTATAGAATGCAATACACTGAAAATGATTAAAATACCGTACAACAGAATCCAGTTGTATTTAATCACTGGGGGGCGCAGTGTGGTGCAGTGAGTAGGGGACTCTCAGCTTCGTGCTCCTGATTCAGTTTGGCCTTTGTGGGCCTCTGAACACCAACTTTTCTAAAACATGTAGGACCAACTTCATTTCAACAAAAAAATAGCTTATAAGTTACTTACCAGTGATTCCTGAGATTTTTTCAGCTTCAATTTTAGTTCATTCTCTTGCTACATTATTGCACTGCCCCACTGTGCCCATCTCCCTGCTCTTAACATGCATGGCGGGCAAACACACACACACACACACACACACTTCATGCTGGAGTTACCAAAAGCACATGTATCCATGCATCATATCTACACCCCCATATTCTTGCAACAATCTGTTCCAGGTGTTATGTGAAACAACTCATAAGTAACCGGTATTATCCTGTGTATAATTACAGAAAATCAGTGTATTTTGTTTTTCATTTTAGTGCATACCTGACAATGGTATCCTCTGTACTTGTTTGCGTATGTATTGAATATGGGCTCCACCCATGTTCCTCTCTACATCCATATTTTGCACATAAGTCCTCTCCACTGGACACACACTATGGGAGGTTGGGGTTTGTATCCCCCTTTAACCATTTCATCATTGTCCATTGTGTTATTCGGGAGCTCTGATTCTTCATGCTAAGAAGCACAAACATCTATCCAGCTCTTTTAAAGTCATATTAAAAAGGGATGGACAGCATTATGTCCATTCAGACAATGTGATTGAAAGTGGTGTCTTCACTAAGTTCATATTTATCAGGAAAATGCAAAGGTAGATCTCAGGAAGACCTTGTTGGAATTGGAAGGTGTTCTTCAGGAACAGCAGCTGCATCTGCAGTGTTTCCTATGAAACACTTTCCCAGGCACATTAAATCAGTCTGCACTCCTAAAAGATTTAGCTTGTTTTTTTCTTAAAATTGCAAGCAAAACTGCTTCTACCAGCATCAACCACGCAGACAGCAATAGAGAGATTTTCTAATGCACATGATCTAAATCAGTCTCATTTGTTTTGCAAAGTCAAAGAAAAGTTCATCTATAATTAGAATTTCTGAGTATGTTACTGATAAAGCTGCATTGCAAAGTGAAGATCTCTTCAGAACTTCTACTAATTACACATTAAAAACTGTCCAGAGACAGAAGACATATTTCAAGGAAAACTTTAGATATGTTGAACCACTGCCAAAATGAAACTGGGGAGGAGTGCTTTATATACTGTGTTCATATAAAGGAAACTTTAAAATCTTTTTTTTCAGTGTCAAACCTTCAGTGAACAGTATGGCAAATCCCATATCCGTATCACATTTAATTATCTTTTACAGGATGTATGGGATAGCAGGATCAGCAAAGAAAATTCACTGCTGCAAACTGATGCTAATTCTTTAGCTCTGATTCTTTACCAAGATGTTTTTGAAGATGTCAGCCCACAATGTGCTGTGTGTTTATCTCAGTCCAGCTGGGGTCCTTCCACATAATCGATCAAGTGTTGATAATATGCAGCTAATCTTACTTTGTAAAGAAAAAGACTGTACACACTTTGGTTACCATTTAGTGATTGATGCACTAATTACAAATGTCAAATACCTAGAGGGCAATGGAATTGATGGAGGGGCCATGTGTTCGGAGCCAGTGTGCATGCCATTGCAGGCGACAATCTTGCCTGATACAACATAGATTAGTTTCTTGAAAATTTCAGGAAGAGCTCATATTTTTGTCAGTTTTGTGACATTGACAGAGACATGTTTTTTGTGTTCATCACTGTCAAAGGCTCCATTAAGAACAAGAGTGTCATGCAAAGTGCATTTACAAAATACACAGCCTGGACAAACAAAACGTGGGATCAGATGTGCCTCAGGTTTTAACAAATGTACATATTTCCATGTTTGTCAGTCTGGTTCACCAACTGGCTTTGGTCATGACCTGTTTGAAGGAGCAGTGTCTATTGATCTTGTCCTGCTCCGATTGGCTGCTCGTTCCATGTGCCGCGCCCCCCTCGTTAACCTCGTGTGGATTCCCTGTGCTTACCAGCTGTTTCCTGTTGCTGTCATTAGTTCAATGTATTTAAGTCTGCGTTAAGTATGTTTTCCCCAGTCTGATCATTGAAGTCTAACGTCCGTCTGTAGCGTTGCCTCGTGTGTTTCTCCATAATAAATCCCACAATTACCATACTACCATTTCCGTCCTGCTTCCCTGCTCCGTGCCCGAGCATACAGACACGACAGATCTAGTGTTGATGAGTCATCTTGTGGGTGAAGCGATACATTACACTTATCCAGATTTGAATGAATGAATTAATCAATTTCAGTATCTTGGAAATGACAGGAATGACAAACCTTCAGAAGTAGTTGCAGGTAGTGGAAAGCTGCACTGAAATGGTGCTTTTTGAGGCTATTGCCCTTGCTAATTCGCGACAAGATTGATTCATCTGCTGATAATGAGGTCTGGCAGCTTATCTTACAGCTCAGACAGATGGATGAAACTTTCTGTGCTGCATAAATTTCTACTGATCAATAGCAGTCTTGCAGGTACTTATCCATGACTGTCCCCCCCCCCCCCCCCGGATTTCCCCCAAAGGCCCAGCACCATTATTTATGTAACTACCCCCGGGCTGATTGTTCACCTTGGTTTTGAGAGCAAGCATTCATTTTAAGCCACAGTTAAGGAGGCTGCAGAATTTCAGGAATTTGTGTGGAAGACTAGCAGAGCGTCACCATCTCTTACAAGCCTAGTTGAGCAGTTTCCTACCATTTATTTCAATTTTAAAGGCAACAGAGTTTTTCCACGATTATTATTGTGAAAAGACAAAAGTGGTCAATTGTCACTTTCAACTTCCAACCTGAGAATACTGTCGTGGCACATGATGCCGCTCTCAAGGGCGTAAATTACGAAAAGCACATGTACGTAATTATTCCCAAAGAGGTTTAAAGTGCTATATTTGGCAGAATCAAGCTTGTGCTTGTTCAGAAAAATCTGGATGTTTACTTCATCACCGAAAACTATAATTCTGTGTGTTTTATTAATCAGGGTGTTCACTGTCTGAGTTCTGTGCCACGTAGTCCACACTGAGCATGTGCTAAGCAAGAAGACTTGGTAGACTATAGTCCTCTTCCTGAATACAGAGTGTTTGACCTGTCACAAAAAATTCTTCATCACACCTCCTTGTAGATTTCCGACCTAAGTGAAGGGCGGCTTTTAAAGCTCATACCAAATCTCCCAACTGAAACTGTAAAGCAGATTATTATGTAACTAATTAGTCAAGGAGTAGAAAATTAAATAGACCTTCTGTTTGTAATTGAAGAAGACCTTTTAGATCATCTTAGAGCCATTCAGTGCTGCAAGCTTCTTGCTGCCTGGAAATCACAACGTAAGGCAAGATCAGCATGAGATTTAACTGACAATGTTATTAACAATGACCAGAAAGAAAAATATAGAATAACCAAAAATACAAATAACAAAAACCCATCAATTACAATCCGCACATCATCCAGAGGAGCCAAGGATAATTCAGAGCTGAGGCTTCAGAGTCAGTACTGTCCACTTGCTAGCAGAGGTAGAAGGCAAACAGCCATGGTATAGGCAAAGCGGTACACAGTGGTACACAGCGGGCAAAGCAGCAGCAGTTGTAGTTGTAATTCCCCAGTCAAACGCCAACCCAGTCTAGCAGGCCTGATTCGGGGCATTTTAACTCAGGGAAGAGGCAAACCTATGAATATCCTGCTAGTACCAGCTATTACTGACAGCAATCCACAAGGTAGTTGCCTCCGACACAGAATCCACACTAAAAGAACAGGTAAACCAGAAGCGGGACATGCAGTCAGCGTCATGCGTGACCTTCAACAATCGCTACAGAGCCTCACACCTGACCAACCACGCCAGTGGTGGCTTAATGTTTAGGGAAGTGCACTTGTAATTGAAAAATTGCAGGTTTGAATCCCTGATCAGCAAGGTACCCTAAGCAAGATACTGCTCCCTGGGCGCTGAATTAGCTGCCCCCTGCTATGTCACATGTGGGTTAAATGCATAGAACACATTTCATTGTTGTGCACTGTGGTGTGTCAACAGTGACAATCACTAAATTCTATCTAAAAATTAATAAGTATAACACAAAGGGAGGGTAATAAGTGGGGGGAACATAAAAATAAGTACTTAACTGTGGTGATGCACATTTCACTGTTTAAATATAGCACAGAAAATGATAAATAAGATGTCATGTGTAACTTTTTAATAACGGGCTGGGAAACTTTAGTATCAAAATATATGAACTGTATTTAACAGGCTTAAGAAAATAAAGTGTATTTAAGGCAGTAATGTTACAAAAACAATATTAACGAGAAAATTATATGTTTAGCCTAAGGAGTACTGTAATGTCTGAATCTCTGTAGTTTTTCCACCTTGTCCTTTATAGTCGCGCCCTCTATTGGTCACTATCAGCCGCAGCAGAAACTCCCGATCTACGCTCTCCAGGTGCCTCACCGACATTCTTTCACGTGGTTACTCACTGAGCTAAATTAACCGGCTTGTATGTAAGTATTTTGTTAGGCAATTTTATTCAAATTATGTATAATTCATTTAACTGTGATTTTTGTAAAAGACTGTATATGCCGTAGTGAAAAGATCTAAACCAGCGTAAACGGTTTGAGGATAAAGTACCGTAGGCCTTTCTGAAGCCGGGGGTTTTATTTAGAACCAGGCGGGCAAAGAAGCTTTCCCTTTCGCCCAGACACAGCTGTCCTGCTCGATATCTTTAAAGTATTTAAAATCACCTAAATGCTCAGATTAAATATGTACATTGATGCTTATTTGTAGACTTCGTGACAAGCGACTGAGCATAACTTTAATTTTTATCGTTATTCATTTTTGTTCGACGTTAACTTAGTTTGGTACCTTGGTCAGAGCATTTCGTATTGAAAGTGTAATGAATTTCTGGATAAGTAGGAAATATAATTTATGTTCTTTTGCGTGTGTTCAATGATAGCAATGCCCCCTAAAATGAAAGCAGCCCCTAAAAAGGGCAAAGTTAAGCGAGAAGCGGGCGCTGGCGTTAAGGGGCTGGGAGCGACCGGCGACAGCGACTCGGAGGGGGAGCTGGAGAGGAACTTCGCTTTGATCGAAAGTCGGGACCCAGAAGGACGCCAGGAGACGGAAGGGAAGGCAGGAGACGAGCCTAGTGCATCTGAAGGTTGCAGTGAGGATGGGGACACGAGTGAGGACCAAGAGGTAGATCCGGCAGAAATGAGTGAGGATGGCGATAGCACCAGTGAAGAGTGTGACGGTGCGGCTGGATCAAGGGAAACCGAAGAAGGCATCAAAAAAGGTGATCGCAGACCTTTATGTACTTTTGTAACCAACAACTTTATACCTTTTGTTTAAACGTTACATAGTTATTGCATTCGTTTTATAAGGTTGCGTATTATTTTTAGTATTATATTTGTAGGTAGCTGGTTCTTAGTAAGCCAGTTTAAAAAAGGTTACCCTCCTTGTAATTGTACCAGTGGTTCTCAATCCTGTTCCTGTAGCCCTCTACCAGAATGTAGTGCTTTCAACCGGCCACATTCATTATTAGCCTGTTACGGACCATATATAAGCCTGATTAAGGTAGGGTTGGCATGAAAACATTCTGGTGAGAGGGGGGCACCAGGAACAGGATTAAGATCCACTGGACTACATCAGTGTTCCGCTCCAAGGCGGTTATACTGCTCTTGTAATAAGAAATAATAATTCAAATGGGCTTGAACTGCCATAATAACGTCGGTAATTTGTAATCTTATACCTGTCACCTTAAACATGCATTTGCATGGTGACTTTTGTGTAATGTTTACATTGGATTCCCACTCATAGAATTGTCAGCGATGTCTTTTGAGGAGATCATGAAGCTGCAGAATAAAGTGGGTACAAAGGTTTTCAATGAAGTGGCTTATGGGGCTAAAAAGATGCTGGGCACAGAGAAGGGGAAAAAGCGTCTCAATAAGAACAGGTATGTCCCATCTCATCCAGTGCTATGGGGAATTATGGAGGAGCAAAGCACTGTCTTGCGCAGCATATCTATTTATCCACTGGGTGGTGCTGTTTTCAATATTTGTTTGCAGAAGCTACTCAGCACACCATGCTAAGTAGACTTGTGAGAATGACCTCATCTTAATTGTCACGTTTCTGTATTCACTTAGTGTATATACCTTGAAAACCACCATTTCACATCTAAAATTATGGGATAGCGGTAATGGAAAAAGATCAAAGATGTGTCAGGCTCACATATGATATACGTCATGTGAATGAGCTATGTATCCAAAAAGGATTCTTTATGTGCGTTGCTGGAATAATTTTCCCCCCTCTCTGATTTAGACCCATGGAAGTCTCAGCCAAGAAGCCCGTTCCTTTTCTGAGACATGTGTTGCCTGTTAAGAAAAAGGTGAGTTAGAAACAGGATAGTAGGTTAATGAAAGAATCCAATCCTTTTGACTTTGTATATAACTTTATGATTGTGAAACACAAGGAGGGTGTGAATGTATCCAGGTTCCTATATTCACCTGTATGCAATTAAGATTGTAATGCAAATTCGTTGTGTGTGTGTTAGGAAAGACTGACCAGCAGCAACAATGTGGCTCTTGTGTGTTTGCAGTTTGCCAAGTTTATAGAGGGCGAAGCTGTAATTCTTAATGGTGTCTGGTTCACCTGCCCACAGTATCCCAAGGGCGCTAATCAAATCATCTCTTTATATCCTCCAAACCCCATGTACTGTCTGTCTGCCATCTGAATAACAAGAGTTTCACATTGATGTTTGTTATATAGTTTGAAATATATGATTTATTGTGGGTTGGTGTCTGAGTAGATTCTACGTTTTGTTCCAGATGCCGAGAGATCCTCGGTTTGATGACCTTTCTGGAGAGTACAAGCCGGAGATTTTCGAGAAGACTTACAGCTTCATTAAAACCCTGAAGCAGAAGGAGAAGGAGGTGCTAGCACCTGTGTGAAAAATGCATATCTGATGCTTCTGATTTTTTTAGCCCTTGACGAATTCAATTATGACTCCCCTGAGAAATGTCTCTTGCCTCTTCTAGTTAGTTCAGAAGAAGATTAAGCAAGTCAAGTCCATGAAGAAGAAGGAACAGCTTGATCACTTGTTGAAGAGAATGGTAAGCTACTTCTGCAGCTCCTCGCATTTCAGACCCACACTCAAAGGTTTTCATGACCACAGAGCCAAGGAACTATGAGAACTGGGAATCTAAGAAATGTATCTCCAGGTGGACCAGGAGAGAGCCCAGAAGCAGAGGGAACTACAACGGGAGAAAGAGCTGGAGCACAAGAGGCAGCAGCGGGAGCTAGTGAAGGAAGGCCACCGGCCCTTCTTCCTCAAGAAATGTACGTGTCAGCATAATCAATTTCCGGTAGCTGAAAAACGTCAGCCTATTGTGGGGTATCTCTGAAGGCGTCTCTGCATAGCTGTGCTTCTCACATCCAACAAATGCAGCTTATTTAGCACACCAGCTAATTACTAGGTGTGGTAGGTGTGTTTGAGCAGGGAGATCTGCAAACCATAGTGCAGACTGGTCCTCCAGGACCGGAATTGGGGAACCCTGCTTTAGATTAATGATTGGACTTTCCGGAGGGTGACTCTGTGGGTAGTATTGGTTCAGCTGATACTTGTACCCTGCATTTCTCAATCAGGAGCTTCAAGGATATATATAAATTTTTGTTTTTCCTCCTGTAAAAAGTCTATATAGTTGAATAGTGTGTATAAGCTTAAAATATACTGCTTGGCTTATTCTCGCTGAATGTCGATTGGGATCAGGGAGCCCAAAGGTAATATGTGATATATAACTATTGCAGCTATTTATGATCTTAAAACGGCTATAATATGAGAAGAATATTGGAATAGTGTAGAATCTGCAGGTTGCACTGAGACTTTGGTACTTTAATTTGGGGAGCATCAGGGTGCTCTAGTGGGAGGGTCTGATCCCTGCTGTCCCTTCTTGTCAGTGGCAATGAGAAACGAGTTCACGTTGTGGGAAGACTACAGGTAGAACTGAGTGAACGTGGCTCTGTGTTTGTTGTGCTTAGTGCAATGTACCAGGCGTTTGGTTGTTGGATTAGTTTGAGGACTGTATTTTGCACCATGGGAAAACATTGATTAGAAAAAATTTAGCAGAGCATAAAAATTAGAAGTGCAGATTTGAGAGGCTTTCATACATCCTTAGGACTATTAATCATCCATGGATATGTATTCTTTAAGGAGCTTTTCCACTGCACCAGGTTACCATACTTTTGGTACTTCAACAAGTACTTAGAGTACTTCAAGATTTCCACTAGCGTAAATACTTTTTCTGGCACTGAATCACAATGTGTGGCAGGGTATTTTGTATTGAATTAGAAAAATGGCTGTAGTATATTAAAGGGCTGGAGGATGTGTGACATATACCAACATCGCATGTTATGCACATGCAATTCTTAAATCACTAGTCTACTAGATTACCCTGGGCTATTATTTCCGTACAGAATTGAAGGTATGAAAAGCCTGATCTTAAGTTTCACTAAAACATTTTTACTCTGTCATAGGAAAAAAAGTAGCAACTTTTGCAATTTTTGTATTATTCCTTTTAAAGATTATCTAGTACATGTTTAAAAATTAGTTTAAAGTTTACCTCCGCTGCTTTTGCATCAACGCTTCATGCACTCTCAGAGATAAAGATAATTATTTTCATCCTTGGTGATTAAATTACTCAGTGGGTCCATAAGAAATTTGTTGAACTCCTTTTCTACTTTATTAGTACCTCAGTATTTATTACAACAAAATCGCATTGCGATATTTGAAAAATTTCCAATACCGTACTGTCAATGGAATAGGGAATGTACCAAAAGTATGCTACCTGGTGTCATGGTGAATGTGACCTGGCAGTCAATCATTTAAATATCAGGTAACCTAATCAGTCAGGTGTTCCCCATATTTGTGTTTCCATAGTTTCTGATAGAACATTGTATTAGCCAGACTCAGCTTCCTCTTTAGAACTAGGACTGTTATCGAGTGCGCATTTTGGGCATGTCTTCCAGTCTCCCGGTTCTAGTTAAAAGTAATAAAATTGTGGGTCTTATCTTAGCTCACTGTCAGCATACGGTGAAAAGCGGAGACATGTTCCCGGTGGAACTGCATGCTGTTAACTCCACATTCTGCAATTCCCCCACTTTTTCTCTCAGCTGACAAGCGCAAACTGGAGCTGGCCGAGAAGTATAGCGACCTGAAGAGGAGCGGGAAGCTGGAGAACTTCCTGAGCAAGAAGAGGAAGAGGAACGCTATGAAGGACCGTAGGAAGATGCCGCTGCATCAGAAAGCTCAGTAAGCGCGCGAGCGGAGCCTGACTGAAACCATAAACTGCCTGTGCAGAGAAATGGGCCCGTGTAAGGGCTCTGGGTACTGAAAAAGGCTACAGACCTGTACATACTGTACATAAAAATCAAAGGCCTTTGGTTACAGCCTTGATTGTTGTACAAATGCTCTGTTATTACCTCAGTTCTTTTCTGTGAGTGTTACCACAATTGTAACTAATGAAATTAGCAAATGTCAAACTATTTAAAAAAGAAAAAAAGGTTAGGGCATTGTTGCTTCGTTCTTTGAGTTGTAGGAGCGATCAATGGTGCGTACTTAAATATTTTTATAGGTATTCTGAAAAATGCTATAATATGCTATGGAAACCAATAAACGCTCGATTATTAAGGTCTTTCTATGTAATATGCAAAATGAAAAGCTATTATGGGGAAATAGGTGTTTTGTCTGGTAACTTTCAGTGCTGTTTTACATTTGGTGGAGATTGGATGGCTTTTACAGCACAGAAAATGTCAAAATACTGATAATGCTGTCCTGCAGAAAACAACCTGAAGTAAGGCATGTGTACACTGGACATGGTAATGGTAATCTGGATTAAAATGCTTTAAAATTATAGCTTCTCTGTGCTATACTCAACTGTGTCAAATTCTGCATTATTTTTTTCTATATCTAATCTAGTGCCTATCCACACAATCCTCTTGGGGTAAAAAAAAAAGATCCAGTATTACTGAAATCAGATCAGAAAAATTCCCTAGTAAGATTTTTAAAGTTTTAATCCTGCTTTTCTTCAATATTTTAAGAAATAAAATACTGCAACTCCCACTGTTGCTTAAATTAACCTTGCCAGTTGGTAAACAGGAAAAATTAGTGGAATGAATTTCATTGCTCTATGAAATCTTGGCAGTAGGTGGAGCTGTTGACCAAAGTGGTCCTCAATAAACGTGTGTATCTGTTAAACTTTTAAGAAAAGGATTGGTCACTCTTCTTTCTAAACCCATTATCTTGTAAATGATGAAGTTGGTGAGTAATGTTGTTATATACCATTGTGGGAAATGAACATAAAATAATGAGCCTACCTTAGCTTTGTTAATATTCCTGATCATTATTTTCTCAACCCTGATCCTCATGTTTTTATGCTAATAAAATACATTTTTGTTATTTCGCCATTACTGAAACTTCAACAAAAGTTGCCAAATAAATTATAAATTAGTTTGTTCAGGATCAAGGTTGGACAATGCTCTGCTTTGTTAAAATGTGCCTTTGGCCAAGATATTTGTTCGGGACCTTAAAATAGCCCAGATGCATGTGACGCACGGTAGCCATCCGGATGTCAGTGTCCTGTTGTCTTTGTTACACATGGTGCATATCAATTCCATGTTGGTGAAAGATGAAAAACTGAACATTTTTTAAAAATCAATGCTATTTTTTTTAAATCAAAAGATGCATTTAACCTACATGACGTATAAGGCAAAGAATGGACATCAAGGGTCACACTTCCTCCATGTTTTCTCATTCTCATCTCCAAAAACCATTTTTAAAACCCAATTAAACTGTGTGTACGTGTGAGAGCGTGAACTCTGACTGACCTGTGAGTCCTGCAGAGCATCTGTTGCATCTGATTTAGGTTCATATTCTAACATGTATGTCGGTTGGGAGGGGGGTTTGCCTGTGATTGGATGGTCATCGGTTGAAATTCTAAGTTTGGCAGGATGATTTCATTATAGGGCCCCTGAGCGAGATCCTTACCTACTACTGCTACAGGGCCCCTGAGCGAGGTCCTTACCCACTACTGCTACAGGGCCCCTGAGCGAGGTCCTTACTCATTACTGCTACAGGGCCCCTGAGCGAGGTCCTTACCCACTACTGCTACAGGGCCCCTGAGCGAGGTCCTTACCCACTACTGCTACAGGGCCCCTGAGTGAGGCCCTTACCCACTACTGCTACAGGGCCTCTGAGCGAGGTCCTTACTCCCTACTGCTACAGGGCCCCTGAGTGAGGTCCTTACCCACTACTGCTACAGGGCCCCTGAGCGAGGTCCTGAGCAAGGTCCTTACCCACTACTGCTACAGGGCCCCTGAGCGAGGTCCATACCCCCTACTGCTACAGGGCCCCTGAATGAGGTCCTTACCCCCTACTGCTACAGGGCCCCTGAGCGAGGTCCATACCCCCTACTGCTACAGGGCCCCTGAGTGAGGTCCTTACCCACTACTGCTACAGGGCCCCTGAGTGAGGTCCTTACCCCCTACTGCTACAGGGCCCCTGAGCGAGGTCCATACCCCCTACTGCTACAGGGCCCCTGAGTGAGGTCCTTACCCACTACTGCTACAGGACCTCTGAGCGAGGTCCATACCCCCTACTGCTACAGGGCCCCTGAGCGAGGTCCTTACTCACTACTGCTACAGGGCCCCTGAGCGAGGTCCTTACCCCCTACTGCTACAGGGCCCCTGAGTGAGGTCTTTACCCACTACTGCTACAGGGCCCCTGAGCGAAGTCCTTACCCCCTACTGCTACAGGGCCGACTGACCCTGCTTTCTCAAAACTGCGGTTCATATTGCATAAAAGAATCTGCTAAATGAATGAAATATAAATCAAGTGCATTTCAGTTACGATGGGCCACACAAAGTATCGGGTGTCTGTTCTGAGTAAGAATTAAATAATATTTAGTGTGCAATATCGGTGTCAGTGAGGACCTACAGTATATCAAGTAGTGCATACAGATTAATATAACCAAGACTAGTCTTGATAATTGAGTTATCCTAGTGAATAAGCATGTGGGCAGCCAGAAGCTTACAGGCAATTCATCCAGGATTGCTGACTGTCACCTAAGGTGGGGATCAAGCCAGAACGACAGAAGAGAATCTGTCACTGGGTAGAGAGAGGCAGCCCGGTCCAAAAGGCTGGTCCCTCAGACACACCGACTCCCGTGAGAGCACCGCCAGTCAGCAGCTGCCCTGCTATGTTTGCCTCCACATCACAGACACTGTGGCTACAGCCAGCGGGTGATTCTGTCAGATCCCGTCCGAAATCAGCATTAATCATAACGAAACCCTTTCTTGTTCCAGTATTCTGGAGAAAAAAAAAAACCATCAAGGGAAATTAAAAAGTAAAATAGCAGAAGCCGTAAAGTTTTCCGTTCCCTCTCCCTTCGTAAATGATCTTCTTCGCCACTGAATTTTAAATGTCATAGTATGACAAATGCCTCCTGGCTTGTACTACCAGTGTCGAAAAAAAAATCATGATACATAAACTGAGTTCCTTGTCTCTTGCAGAGCTGCCTATATGTTTCTTTAACATACAGGTTTAGACACTGTCCAGCTGACCTCATATATACGGGTATAAGGGATGGAAATGATTAATCAGCACTCCGGTAAGTGCTCTTTGCCAGGCAGTCGCAGATCTCGGGTTAACCTAGACAGTGCCTTTGATATTCTGGCCTAAGAGTGTTATTTCTCAGATAATTACTTTCTTTCTTAGCAGGTGAACACACTTGAAATGGAATTTGATATTTTTGATTTGGGCAACACAGGCCTCAGGTGGCCAGGCGGAGCTCTGGTCTGGGGCTATATTATTTCTTGCCACGTAGTTCCTGCCGTTCTCTTGGCCTGGCCGACAGCGGAACTATGAGATTCCGTGGGCTGGTGCTGGATGCCTTTCCTGCCTCAGCAGCCCTGCATGTAGGGTAAATCTGTACGGGAGTGACTACCTGTCTGACGTCCTGCTCTCCCGGCATCTCCTGAACGACACGTCCCCGTCTGGCCCGGCAGAGTAATGTTAGTGCTGACGTGTTTTCATCCAAATTCATGCCCCAGATTTCCAAGAGACATCCCTGCATGTTTGCAGCATAATTAGGACAAACAAACAGGCCTAAAATAGAAAAATGGCCCCTTTCCATAACTCCCCAGCAAAGCTTCTCAGGACTATAGCTGTCCGTCATTTCATGTGGTATCAGAGTCATGTTTGGCAAACAGCAGCCAGGCCACAAAAGCCGGAATATTACTAATCTAGGAAAACACTTGTTTTTTTACGTCCTAGTGTGGTATAAAGAACTGTCCTTCAGTGAAAGGAAAACATTACGCACAGTGGGGCTGTGTCGGTCTGAGGGTACAGAGAAAATGTGTATACTTGTGGCTGCAACATCTTGAAAAACCAGAAGATATCTTTCTGAGCTTCTTGTTGCTTTTTTATTTCAAAAACAATTTTAGGAATAATCTCAGTACAAGAGTACCGTTATAATGAGTGGTGCGTCTTTCCACATGATTGTGAAAAAGCATAAATATCTCTAATGTCTGGAGATCATTTTTGAGGAATGTGCAAATGACACGTTTAAATTAAGGACAGTGTCTAGACTACAAAATGATGAAGGTGAGAGAGATTATGGCCGAGCTTATTGATCAGGAAGTTGAATAGGAGGAAACATTTTCTCATAATAGATTTGTGCTCTTACTTATAAAGCTACAGAGCATAACAGCAAACAGCTGTACGGACATTAAGGCTTAAGGCTTTCCAGTAGGAGGCTGAATTTCAATTAATTCTAAGTGGCATAGCTCTGACAGAATGCACAAAGGTTACTTTCTGTAAAATTGTGATACAGTACTTAGGGTAGCTCTTCCATGGTCGTCACGGTGCATTTTGAATGCTCAATAAAGTTTTGTTGCAGTGAAACAAAAATAATCAATTTCCAAACGAAATGTTTCAAATGATTTACAACATCCAAGTTAAGCTATTGTGTATTGTATGTATGTATGCTCAATGTTCTTCATAACTAATATTTTAAGTAATTTCCAAAAGTTGTTTGCAGAAATCTCTAAATACATTTCAAGATTAATGTACTTTGTTTTCAGATCCTCAAAAAGGATTTATATTCATAATTCATATTTGATTTTGTAATTCATTATAGATACTCCATTGAAAGGGATATTTAAAGATATTCCTATATTTAAATATTTAGATACATAATTTAAGGATTTGAAAATGAATAATTGATTTATAGATATCTTGAAATGATAAAAAAAATACTAAAAACATTTCAAGATGTTTTTAAATATTTAGTGCAATGTATGATTTAGGTGTGTGACTGTCACAGATCAGCTTTTTCTAGCAGGAGAAACAGTCTGAAGGATCCACTCGTCCACCAGAAGCAGACAGTGACTGTCCAGTTGGGCTTTCAGACTCGTGCATGATATTCATTCTTAACCAGTTCATTCATTATGAGCAGAAGGACTTCTGATATAACACATTTTTTTCAAATGGACAAACCATCTCCCCTCTCTGACACCTTTTTAATGCCATTTTGTAATATAACCACAGTCATCATCCACCCATTATTTTTCATTTCCTAGCCAATTCTACTTCGGGTCACAGAATATAACATGATCACACGACAATAGTTCCTTGTTCTTTATTTTGCATAAAATAATATTTTTAAAATAAGATTTTGTTATGGTGAACAAATGTGCATAGTTCAGGGTTTAACTGTCTATAAAAATATCTTCATAAGAGGTATTAATATTGGAGATGTTCTAAAAAGGAGCATTCAATTTAAACACCAGTGAATCCTGCCGTAGAACTGACATTTCACTAAATTACTGTGTATAATGCACCCCTTCTGGGTGTGATCTCTGTACATTTAATGGCTTTTATTGGTTTTCTCTTGGGAAGAACAATAAATATGATAGTTATACAACTGGAGCTGTGAAGTTTGCCTTCATTACTGGGAGAACGCCTTCGGAATATATTAGTGGTCATAGGCAAGGACATGTTGCTAAGCGACCATTACCATTTGACTGAAGTGTACACTTTGACTGTAATAAAAGTGAAAGCCAAAACTGTTTTAATAATGCTGTGCGTTTATTACGGGGTATACATGCTAGAAGGCTATTGAATATTGTACGTCCGCTGCTACTAAAGTTCTTTTTTTTAAATACAAATATAGCTGATCGTTTATAGCTAGATATCTGCCTCTGCTTGGGGTATTTCTGTAATATACAATGTGGTTTGCTATATTTTTGTTTGTGGTTCTTAAATGTAAACCGCTTCAATGAATGAGACATATATTTTTTAAATACAGTGCAAACGTGCTGTAGTAGTGCAGTATATTTTGATATTGGAGAAATTTATGAATAAATAACCTAGTAAATGCAACATATTCCTAATACACTTATGCGTTCAGTAGCCAGAAGCACCTCATGCAGAAAAGGTTCAAAATGAAGTTGGACATGTAAGTATCTCCAGACCCAGCAATCACGTTTGTCACAAGGTGGCTTTGTGGACAAATACCAAACGACAACACAGACTCTCCGGAAATCGTAGCGGGGGGAGGAGACGCCTGGAGCAGTCATCATCTGTCGTTTACGCGTTTAAATAAAGCTGCTCCGTCAGACTGGGGGTGTCGACATAGTCCCCTTAGTGCCCATGTTGGAATGCACACATAACTCAACTTATACTACATAAATAGACACTTAACTTGCTTCATTAAGTTTAAAATCTGGAGGTTATAAAAACAGTTGGATATCAGCTGATTCTGATAGGTATATTAGTCAACTGTCAAATGCCATTTTTACAGCTATACTGTACCTGTAGCCATTAATACATTAAAAATAAATAAATTTTAAGGCTGTTTTAACGTTAAAATAAATACATTTCCTTTGGGGGAAGATAGATGTGAATCCATCCATCCATCCATCCATCATCCATCCATCCATCCATCCATCCATCATCCATCCATCCATCCATCCACATCTGCATTTCGAGCACAGGGTCGCAGTGAGGCAGAAGTGCAGCAGAAAGGGAATGCAAGGTAATTCGTTTGAGTTGCTTAAGAGGTCAGTTTAGTAATAACTCATTTAGAAGCAATTTAAATGGGAGCATTTTTGAATGGATCTATCATTTCTGTTACCACTTAGAGCAAAACCCTTCATTACTCACCCTTTGCCAGAAAGGACTGATCAGACTGATGTAGATTTGAGGAGCGGGTGTCAGATTGTACTGGAGGAGGCACAAGTGTGAGTGCAGCAGTAGCAGCATGCCCCCCCCCCCCTTATTTCCATGACAGGAAGTCCTTGGTGACTGCTGCCTTGGTGACTGCTGCCTTGGTGACTGCTACTTTGGTGACTGCTGCCTTGGTGACTGCTACCTTGGTGACTGCTGCCTTGGTGACTGCTGCCTTGGTGACTGTTGGATGTTGAGGATATCAGCTATTTGGTAAAACTTCTCTTACAGTTTAACTAAATTTGGCTCACTTCTGCTTTGTAGAGTTAGCCCCCCCCCCCCCCCCCCCACTGGACTGAGAGGGAACATGTCAAGTATGACTCAGGCAAGCGCTGCTAAAGTTTGTTTTACAGGAAGTTAATTAATGTTGCCTGTTCTGCACTCTTCATTCTGTTTTCACATCCATTATGTCGCGCCTCCGTTTGGGAGTTGTTGCGGTGAAGGATGAGCAATGAGATTAAAAATATAATTAATGATGTAGTGGTGTGAAATGAAAAGGGCAGCTCTGTCCTCTTAGGTGCCTGGTCTTCAACTCTCCCCGTACAAGCAATCGTGTGACGAACGGTGACTGAAATGACACCGTTGGGTCAAAATCATTTCAGAGACAACAGAACATTTCGGTTTCCAGGTTACAGGTTGCACAATTGAATCTAGTTTCATGCTAATGCGACAGTTTTCGGTGGACTGTAGCACTCTGAGATATAACCCAGCACAAATTACAGAACAAATCCTGAGCACACGAGTCTCCCAAATTTAATTATGCTGAACAAACCAGCCACCCATCTCAATTTGCGGGCAATTAGTTCCCTAAGTACAAACAGTGTAAGTATTCAAATGTGCATAAACAGATAAATACTGAGTCTTCTAAATAAATAACCCAGTAACACATAACCCAAGGTGACCCCTTTGTAATGCAAGTTTATGCTGAAAGTTCATATACATTGTGGCAACTCTTACTAAGTACATGACATAACAAGAATGAAAAGAACTCTGAAAAGAAAAATAAAGTTTTCAGAATAAGGCTGGAAGCATTTGAAATTCAATGCTCCACCTTTCCATTCAACAATAGACTTTTCATGCTTTATATGCCATTCATTCATCATCTTCCGGAAGCTCTTTTCTAGTACAGGATCAAGGTTTATACTTCAAATAGGGAGTAAAGAAACTACGGCAGAGACAGGATAAAATCATTTTTCAGTGGTGCATAAACAGAAGGTTTTTTTTTTTATACAAAATTTTATGTTTGGAAGACAACAGTTATATATATATATATATATATAAAACCATATATATACAGTACTCTGTCATTTGAACAATGTAAAAATGATGTATTCTTGACAATTTCCTAAACAAAGGAATTTTTGAATACAAAAAACAGATCTTAATACTGTATTGAAACATCACATCCATCTAAACAGGTATTGGTATAAATACTAGATGCAGTGCATATTCCCCAGTGCTGGTCTAACTGTGTCCTTGCAGGATATACAGATAACAGATGCAAATGACAGCAGACATCTAGCCAGCCAGAACAGCAGCTGCTTACCAGGGATTGTGCCTTTACATTTCATTTTAGCAGTGAGATATGAAAAATTACGTTTGCTTTGCTAAAACGTCCTCACAGCTTGACCGTTACCTTTAATGACTGTGTGCTTTGTCAAGAGATTGCATGACTATTAAATACATTAAGTATGCTGTCCCAGTAAAGGTAACGGGACATCGCTAGCTGCTAATAGAAGTATATCTATTACGATTTTCCTGTAATTTCTGTTAGAGCTTTTGTGTTGTGCTCCACTCCTACTTGATTAGTAATTAATTAGCTCAAAAACTGGGAAGAAGCATTTCAGCCCTGGGCTGATTTTTTATTTTAGTTCATCACGCATGCATGTTTTGTGTGGACATCTCGGCTCTTGGCTGTCCGCTGCAGTGCCCCAGAATTAGTATGCAAATTACCATATTTGCATATTTTAAATCCACACATACTTTCCTTGCAATCATGTGCCTTTTTAGTCGGAGGTGAATTTCCTGAGATCCGAATTTCCTTTACACCACCCACCATCATGCAGGCCTGAGAGCGTCGTGGTGGAACGTCAGGCACACAATTCTGACCTCTTTGCATCTCCGCCCTCAGAAGCATCTCCACCTGCACCACCAGCAACAGCTTCTTTCCACTTGCAATCACATGCACCTTTTGCCCTAATCATTGAAAGTGCCCCTTGTCTCAGATTCCAAATACCCCTTCTCAACTAATGTACCCGGCGAATTTTACCTATCATCAACGATTGTGATAAATTGTTTACTGAGGGAACTGTTCCATGCCTTGTTTTCGTAAGAAATTACATAGATAGATAGATCTGGTATTTATAGATTAAACCACAAACTAAGATGTAAAGAAACTTGTAAAGAATGTATTACGCAAACTAAGGTTTTTATGCATCACCATAAAACCTATAACCTATAACCAAAAGGTCTGAGTTCAGTACTACTTTATGCGTTAGCATTCAGTGAGTATGTGCAAAAGTATTTCTGCACAAAGTCACAGCTATAAAACATTTTCCCCAATATTAGCAGCAAACAGTTCAATTCCATCTAATACCTGAGATGAAATGTGCATCCCCTCTGTCCACCCATTTCTCATAACTGCTTATATAATGCATGGCCACATTTACACTGGAGACTATCACAGGAGGCCAGTCCATTATAGGAGGCACCCAATGACAGTAAAGGGTGTTTACAGACAGTTTAGAGACCCCAGTTCAGATAACTGCAAAGATGGATCCAGAACACAATCACCAAATGTGCATCTGAAATTATTGAGGTTGCACAATCCCTGCAACCATGTCACAGTCATAGACCAACTTACTTCCTCCTGGTGCAAGTTATTAACCATAAAGTCATTAATAAGCACCTTCAAACTCAGGTCTACATAACTGGACCTGGAGGAAATCCATATAAACAGAGGAGAAACATACAAAATCAACACGCAAACTCGAACTGGGAATTCAATCGACAACCATGAAGTAACTATTGAGGCCTTAGTTGCTTTATTGAATTAATCGTTTGAACAGTAAATGCAGTAATCAAGTTTTTATGTATCTAATAAGACCTATCTCATGCATTTTTGAGGGGCAGGGTTTATCTACCTCTGGCCAAGCTGCCAATGACTATTTTGCCAAAAATAAGGGTTTAAATGAAATGATTTATTTGTATGACTATGAATAGAGCATTGCAATGCTTCTTTACACGTTTGCCATCTTGCTCTCCTAAGACATACGCACATACAGGTCAGAGCAAAGTTTGGGGTCTGAGTGCGAGACCAGCTATTTGTCAGGTGATGTTGGGGGGGGGGGGGGAGGTGACCATTCTTCTGAGCAAGGATCCGAACCCATGATTTTCCCGATCACAGGCATAGAGACCTAGCCTGCTAAGCCACACCCCCCCCATTTAATCATACGACGCACTCAAACATGCCCTGACCTTCCAGGTCTACTATGCAGCAGGTCCTGGGGCGAATGTGCTTCCCTCATCCTTCCAGTTAACACGATCTTCCATATTCCATAACAGCCATTTGCTTACCTCCGCAACTCCACTTGGTGGATTATAACTGCAGGTAATGACATTAAAAGACTAATGTAATGAATGAAAAATCAATTCTGCTATGGCTTAAATGAAAGACTTTAAAAGGCTCCAAAGAACAAGGTTGGTGCTGTAAACAATGAACTGCACTTGTTTTCAAAGGTAAATGGAGGCCGATAATTATTACATTTGCATGACTTCGCATGCAATTTGAAGACAATGCACTGTTTAGTTTGAAGACTGGATATAAAAATGCACACATCATCATTATCTGAGGGTTCAATCAAAGGGCGGCATCTATTATTATGAATTAGTGTGAGTAACTCCCAGCCGAGGAACATGACGTTTTGCATCACAAATACAAATTACAAGACATTAAAGACATTAAGTCATCAAATTGCATCCTACATTCAAAATCCGGCGCCCTTCACAAGCGTAGCTGACACCTGTATATGTAAAGAACCATTCTTACACCTTTGACTGCAGTATGGCGCTCTCACAGGTCCTGGTCTCACAGGTCCTGCTCTTATTTGTCTTGTTTCTTCATTTAATCTCGTTCCTTTAAAATCACCAAAAAAGGACAATTTGTGAAAAAAATGTTGGCCGGAATATGATATTTTTTTTCTCATAATATGTCTGCAAAAGTGGTGTTGTCTTATACGAAGGGTCTCGACATGAAAGGTTATAGATGATGCCGCAGACATATATTTTATAATTTTACAATATTTGATAATGACCATTCTTACAGTAATTTGGCGTAATATTTCTCACGTGAGCGCGAGAGTCTGAAAGCGCGAGAGTCTGAAAGCGTGAGAGTCTGAAAGCGTGAGCGCCACGCCAGATGCGTCTGTAGGCAGCCCTGCCAATGTGTGTGTTTAGCATCGATCCCTGAGTGTCGTGCAATATGTCGGCTTCCCAGGCTGAGCTACTGTTAGTATTAAACAGACAGTGGCTGTTAATAAAGACAGTAACATCCTTTTCGATAGAGCTCTCAAAAGAGGTTTTTTTACCCTCTTCATATGCATCATGCAGTCTGCACCCTCAAGGGTTGCGGAGTTTGTAATATTCATTGCATACCCCCCCCCCCCCCCCCCCCCCCCCCCAATAATACATTTGCTGTTTAATGCACTTGTAATCCGATTGCCAGTGCTTGCTGGTTAATTTATTATATATTCTTGTTAAATAAAATTATTTTTCTTTATGCAGGTAAGATTTGGTAAAATAGTTGCCAAACAATAGGGGTGGGGAGGGGGGCGTGGTCATAAAATTGGGGTCATCTTATATTCTGGCCAATACGGTATCATAAATACGAGCTGCAGACTTCTGCAATCAGCAAAGAAACTTTACTCGAGTATACCTACCTCAGCTTGTGTCAACAGCGTTGGCAGCTCTTCTGTGTTTCCTTGCATTAGTTAGGAAAGAGCGTTCTTGGCCTGTTATTGATCCATTTCTTCTGCGCCAAGCCATTCCAGGGTAATTACAGCCATCCAATGTTAAAAGGTTCTATTAATCATTTAATTATGTTAAGCGCTGAGAACAAATGTGTGTGTGTATGTGTGTGTGTGTATAATCGTTTTTGTTTGCTTTCAGTTGCAGTGTAATGCCTGCAATGGTTTGGTTTGATTAAAACCGTCTGTTTGGAGTCTTACATTAGGATGTTCATTCCATCTCAATGACATAAAAGAAAAGAAGGATCGAGCACCTAAACATGACGAGGGGGGATTAACATTTAATTTTATCCTAAGCTTTATCTATATGTGGTGTTTTGCAGCACTGTACCCACAATTGACAGAGGGCATATGCCCCAGCTCTAGGGGGCGCTTACAACTTTGCCCTACCACAGGGTAATCTGTAGTCCTCCATCCCAGTCTGACTGAATGACCCATTACTCTATGTTGTACATGGTGGTTAATGACTGGACTCATCCTTTACCGTTTGTTGGTGAATAACATATAGTGTTATATTAATGATATAACTGCTAACAACACGCACGCATACTTAAAATATTATATATGCAGCATGTCTTTAATGTATTAGAAGGCTTAAAATACATTAACTTTTAACAGAAAAAAGGCAGTTTAAATTCACACATACAAGAACCGTGCAAACTCCTTCATTTGTTCGGAACAGAATAATTTAATAGAATAAATCTTTATTGTCCAGTCAAGCCTCACAACGTAAAGTATAAAAATAAAGTTCACACTGCGAACTGTGATTTCTTTTTGTGGCTGTAACAATGTGTCTGTAATAAACGCAGTGAAATCCAGCATAACAGAAGTCTAAACCTCTGCAATTTGCTGAGACGTTGATGAAAGTGTTTGTGCAGCCTGGAAAGAAAGAGCCTCCAGCTGCAATGTTCTAATAATTATTGTACAGCGACCCTGAGGCTATGTGGAATGCAGCACTTCGGTGTCATGGAAACAGAGCTATACGATAAAACAAAGTCCAATTCCGAACAAATCCCGCATCGCAGCTTCAGCAGGTGTGGAGCAGCTGAGAATTATCGATAGCTGATTATACTCACTATAGCATTTTAGCCCCCAGTCCCAAGACAGTGAATGGTTTCTTAATTGATGTAGTGTGTAGCTAATATGCAGTGTATACTCACCTAGATTTTCCAGCTGCGAATGCAGGAAGACATCGACAAACAATCATAGTGATGAATCGGACCAAGTGTTTCGACTGATGACAGTGACGACATAGACCCAGTGTGAAGCCGCGTGTCGCACAACGGGGACCCAGGCCCTTCGCCCCTTGGTGATGCTGAGATGTGGAAAAGATGTGGTCTTAAAACAGATGATGAGCCCTAAAACGAGCATACTGGTCTAAAATGACAGCCTATCAGAGGACATTTGAAATATGTGAATTCCTACAAGCCACAATTATCAAGTTGCATTTACAGGCAGTGCATGGTTTAAGAGCACCCAACTTACGACGGACTGTCATAAAGTCTATTATATGAAAAATTCAAGTTAATTACAAACGTTTGTAATAACAAATACACGTACTGCTTTCGACTTCAAGAACAGTTCGGTACCACATGTAGGTGTTTATTACTGTACAGACCTGGCAACTCTCAAGTCTCTCCTCAAAATCCATCTCTTCAAATCTGCTTATAACCTCTAAGCGCTGCTCTCTGACCCACATGCATGTGTTCATCTCCTTCATTCATTTGTTCTTATTTGTGCTGTCTTCCTGTGTAAGTTTTAAATACGTTTTGTTTTAAACTTTTGATCTTATGTAAGTGTTTTTAATTAGCACTGTTGCCTCACACCTCTGGGACCCGGGTTTGAGTCCCTGCCTCGTGCCCATTGCTTCCGGGATAGGCTCCGGACCCCCCGCGACCCAGTACGATAAGCAGTTTGGAAAATGGATGGATGGATGGATGGATGGATGTATCTCCAATTTCTATGTAAAGCACCTTTGAGTACCTTGAAAAGTGCTCTATAAATAAAATTTATTATTATTATTATTATTACTGCATTATTACATTGATGATCTGTATCATTATTTTTCCAACTTACCTACAAATTCAACTTAAGGACAGACTTGGGGAATGGATCTCATTCATAACCTAGGGGCTGCCTGTACTTAGCAGATGCTTTTATGCAAAGCAACATACATTTCGGGAAGCAGGGTCAGACAGTCCCGGGAGCAGTCGTGGCTAAGGACCTTGCTCAAGGGCCCAACAGTGATGTCCAGAATAATACCCCAAGTGAAAATAAAATAGCTCTGCAGTTCAGTGAATGGTTGCATTAAAGGGGCAGCAGAGGTCTATACTGTACATTGCAGTGTTTCTCAAACCGGTCCTCGTGGACCCCCAGAAAGTCCACGTTTTTTTGCTTCCTCCCAGCTGGAAAAATTTTTGGAGTATCTGGCAGGGAGCTGGGATGGAGCAAAAATGTGGACCTTCTGGACGTTCACGAGGACCAGTTTGAGAAACACTGATACACTGGGATCTCTATCTGATACCTACAATGGGATATGGGGACGTTGCCCTGTACCAAATGTAATTTCAAAAATTGTGTGAGTAAGGTAAAGTCAGGATTAATGGCACTATATGTTACTTATAGCAGCTAATGGTGTGTTAATCAGTGGCAGTCAATGGAAGGCTAATTGGCTTTTACTTCCAGGAAGCCAGTGAAATGATAAAGTTAAACAGCCACACATGGTGCAGATGATGAAAACAGTTCAGATTTTGAAATCATTTGAAAATTGCAACAGTTTCTGTAAAACTGAAAAAAAACAGACACTTGCAAAATGGTCATAAAATGCAGATGTTAACAAAAGTCACAAAAATTAGAAAGATAAAATTGACAAGGAATGAAACAACAACCACGGAAAATGACAAATAAGATCAGAGAAAACAACAAATGGATAGTTTTTTTACACTGGAAAATCAACCAGAGTAAGACACTGACATTACTCTTGGGTAACTGGGAATAAAATGACTGACGCACTGTACATATGAGGTTATTTCAGGAGTAATGGGCTGACAAAAAACAGCTAAGACACATCAGAATGATTTAAAGGCAGCAGCCGCCCAAGTCCAGCTGAAGTTACAGCTGCTTCATCTCAAATGGTGCCACCTATGAAAGTTCTATCCCACTGTCCTACAGCCATAAACTCTCATACTGCTGGCCTTCCTAAGGTGTTCGGGTCGGCGCCGACCCGTTTGTAAGTTTAAAATGCATAAAAGCACCACATAAATTTGTGTACTGCATCAAGGCTTTCTGACTTTGTCAGAAATAAAAATAAAAAAATAAAATAAAAAAATAAAATAAAAATCACTAAATTATAAATGCTCTGGTAAAGATTGTAACAGCTCTGGTGTTTTTAAGTTTAAAATGCATAAAAGCACCACATAAAAGCAAGATAAGACCAATTCTGTTTATTTATATAATTCTCTTGAGGTATATTTTACCATTATTTTTTTATTGAACACGAGAGGTACAGTATGCTGTCAAAAGGAAAGTCCAGAAAGTCACACCAAAATATTAAAACCAGTCTTTTCATGGATAAGGAAGCTTAACAAGGTAACCAAGAGGTAAGAAACAAATTGGATGATAAATTATTGTTCTGATGGTATTTTATGGCTGATTTAATACATGGGTCGGCACCGACCCGTCTAACATAAGGGATAGGAACAGAAAGCTATCATAGGACAAAGGTTAAAATGCTCACACCAGCATAAAAGCATCCAATTTCTGATGTTCTGTCCTAAAGTGGGGAGAGAGAAAGGGCCCTTCACCACACTTGAATGGTTGGCTTCTTCGTATGCTGGTTCACCTTGGGGCATCAGGCACAAAAACAGGTAGTTATGTTATTGTTCTTACTATATAAACAATTTTGCCACGATAGTCCCTTTTTCATATAGCAAAACCAATTAGCTTGATTATATATTGAAATTTGGTTTTCAGCCATATCCTGTTTGCTCATCACCAACTATACAGAGTTATATACAGAGTTGTGTAGTAACGGATTACAAAACTGAAGTACTTGTAATTTGGGCAAACCCAGCCATTTTCTGTAGCTATTTGTCCTATTTATGATTTTGAGACTATGGGGGAAACAGGAGCACCTGCAGGAAACCCCTGAATGACCCAGGGAGACCCACGGAAATTCCACCCACACAGCCATGGCGGAGACTTGCACCCTGGTCCCAGAGGTGTGAGGCAAATGTGGTGAGTACTGCACCACCAAGCCGCCCCATTTGGGTACTTTACATGTAAAATTACTCGTAATCAGATTACAGTTTTTATTTAGGCTTATACAAATGAAAGTGAATACGGAAGTTCAAACAAGGAGACCTAATGAATGCAAGCGTGTCCAATCACATCGGCCCAGGCTTTATATAAAGAGTAAGACTAACCCACTTCTGTTGTTACAGCTATACAGTCCTCCCACCTCCTCCTCTCCACCACCTTCGGCTCCCCGTCCCGGTCCAGGATCGGCTCCTTCGCCTCCTGCCTGGTCGCCCAGCCAGATCTGTCAGCTTCAGAGTCGATGGAGCCGACGACCAAGAGACGGGCTTCGTCAAATCACTGCTCACATACTCATATAAATTGTTTCATCAAATAAACACTCATGTCAACTATCTATTGAGGTCTCCTTGGTTGAAATGTTAATAAATCTATTAATTCAGTGACCCTTTAGCATGTAACTGTACAAACACGACAATCGCTGCTAACCTAATCACTTTGATCGTGTACAGAATATATAGTTATAGGGATATATAGTTCACACTACTTTGCTGTGCTCTGCTAACTCAGTTGACCTTGCTGTGTATATGTTGAGCGTAGGTAGTCCGTCCTTGAAAGATTACCATATGTCTGGAATTACATTAATTTCTGTGACGTGATCAAGCAATGTTCCTTATTGACCTTGTATCGAAGTCTCTCATTTTATTATTTACATTTTATTTGAGGATAAATTGATATATAGATCATGTCGCCCAGCCCTGATGTGAAAAAAATAACATCAGTTAGCTCAGGTCAGTGTAGAGGTAATCCAATTGTAATCAGATTAGATTACACATTTCAAGTAATCCGAACGATTACAACCCTGATTACATTTTTAGTCTCATAATTTGGAATCTGTATCAGATTACTTTTCCAAAGCAATCTACCCTATAGTGGTTGTAAAGTCATGCACAGTGGTGCAGTGGGTGTTCCAATAATAGAAGGATACCTTTCTCCCCAGCAAGACTGCATGTGCAGCCTCAGAATCCACAAAATCCATGAAGGGAAACACTGGATTAGAGCACAGGATTCCTCTCACATGGCAGTAATATCGATGAGAATGAAAATCCATAAGCGTCCTTCAAAGACGAAGATTGATTATTCAGGTTACAAAAGGTAGAACTTGTGCCCATTTACACACTTACAGTAAGAATATGCAAACTAACTGATGCTATGTACGGTGTAAACATCCTACAGTTTAATGTTCTAAATGTAAACTTATTGAAAGGCAATATAAATTGCTAGTTTCTTTGGATATATGCAGGTGTTTGTACTGTCCAAGATCTCTATAGTAAAATGTAGCCTCCATGTTGCACGGCTCCACCTGCTGATGGTGTGGCTTGTCAACTAAGCCGGTGCTGATACCACAGTCTTTAGCCATTTTGTAAGGATATTAAACCCAACAGCTGCCACTCGCTGGCAAGGTGCTCATGGATTCTTTGAAATTTTCCCTGGATTCTGGTGTAATGGCTCTAAAGTTAAACCCTTATGACCTTTGCAGAGGAGAGGCTTTGAAAATAGGTGGAAGGCATTTATTAAAGACAAATAAACGTAAGGTATAGCGGAGGTTCAAGGAATATTGTAATTACCTCACGCCTGGTTTGTAGGCCTGAATGCATCCCTGGATTTATGCATTCTATCAGTGTAAATGGTAAACGGACTACATTTATATAGCGCTTTTCTACTCTTACGAGTACTCAAAGCGCTTTACATTTCATGCCTCACATTCACCCATCCACACACCGGTGTCAGAGGCTGCTGTGCAAGGCACCAACCTGCACACCAGGAGCAATTTGGCGTTTGGTGTCTTGCTCAAGGACACTTTGATGGGGTCAGGAGGAAAAAGGACTTGAACCTGCAACCCTCTGGTTGCCGAACTTCCTGCGCCACCATCTTCCCCATCACCTGTTTGATTGAGCCTCTTCTGGACATTCTGCATTTAGCTGTATGACCTGTTCTTCCTTGGAAGTGGAACAAATTACAGTGGCCCTCACTGGATAGGAAATTATTAAAAATGGAGGGAAATGAAAAAAAAAACAATACTTTATGAGTATATAAATGTAAGCATTTTCCATAAACATATTTTTTTAATTACCTCTTTCACAACAGCACCTCAATCCTGTTAGTTTACTATTTATTTGATGGCTCACTGTTTTGCTTGCGTGACCCTGACCAGGATAAGCAATTACTAGATGAATGGATGAATGGATGTTAATGCTGGTTTTAATCCGTCTGTTTTGATGCTGCCTTCTCTGGGTCAGTTAGCACTTCCATAGAATTTCATCTTCACTTTGGTTTCTCTTGTATTGATAATTTGTTATGTTTATGGTCAGTGAGTCAATATTAATTTCCCCCTCAGAGTAAAGTAGTTTAACTGGACTTGCACATGTTTTAGTCTATTAATTACTTTAGAAAGTCAGATTAATGTACTGTATATTTAGGCAAATTCTGGTATGGTTGAAAAATTTATTTAAAAACTATTGCTTTGATTTTGCCAGTCTGAAAATATAGATCCGTTTTCACTTTCTGGTTAAAGAAAGGAAGACGGATCATTAAAACAAACCATTTTGTCTGGAGATTGTGAAACTGCCCACATTTTTTATTTCACATTTTTACATTTTTCATACTAACCGTTGAACAACACTGTCATTAATCCACCCGTGCTTTCATTTCCCATCCTGCTTCTCCAGTACAGTGCTGCATTAAGCCAGCAACCCAGGAACACAGGAGCACAAGTAAAGGGTAGACGTTAGAGGGCCACTTAATGACATGAGGATCCACAATAACCTGAAAAGGGAAGGAAAAAAACCATCCAACTATTCAAAATCCAACTACTGAAGCCATCGAGTGCAACACTGAGCTCATTCAGGGAGCTTAGCGTGCTGTAGGCTGGTTATGAAGGGAAACAAAATCCAAGATGAATAGCAAAAACCAATGAATCAGGCAAGAGATGTATGTAAGAACTGAATGATAAGTTCCAAAGGCTCAGCAGAGTCGACCTACAGCGTAAATCGAAGACCGGCCGCTTAGGGCCCAACGGCCACCAGGGGGCCCCCCATCTGATCAGCCATTCAGAATGGGAAGGAAGACGACAAATGACAACTAGCTTAATCAAATTCTGCTTAGGGCCCCGGAAAGGGGTGTGTCAGCTCTGGAAGATACAATGCAGGCAGTCGCTGGTTTAAGAAAATCCATACTATATGGAAATCTAGTACATATGAATGGACAGGAATAAAACCTCACAATAAGAAATGCTGGCTCTGCTTTGCGATGCTTGTGAAAACATTGCGTGGTTTGTCAGCCCGAGATACAGGACAGTACCATATGTAGTTACTGTTATTACTACTGTATAATTATTATTACGAAGTGTATTATTATCTCAGAGATGAGTCCAAAAACGTACTTTTCACAGTACAACTTTGTTGTAATTACTTTTAAACACAGGATTTACTACACTTTACAAGATCACTGCAGGACGTATTTAAAGAGTTTCTATATATCATATAGAATTGATTGAATTGAATGCTGGCAGTGATTTATAGAACACTTAAATTTTACAGTTTTTATTTTAAAGATCAGTAAGCTGCTTTATGATAATGGCTATTGAGGAAGGCCAGCAAGAAATGTAAATTGACTCTGTTCTCACTATTAGGAGACAGCAGCAGATTTAGGGTCTTGACAATGTGCCTGGATGGTATTTTTAAGAGGATATTGTAATTTTAAATTGGATAATAAATGTTCTCTGACCTACCTTAATCCAGCCTGTTTCCTAGCTTCCATTACCCGGTATCCATTGTCCCTAGCTGACTGAAATTACACAAACTCTTATTTTCCTGATGGGCACACAAAATAACACAAAATAACATCAATACTCTTTGTAGAGAAACGTTGTTTGTTACATATCTCTCTGAGGTACCGGATGGCACAATGCTGTATTGTACATCATAATTATAGATGATGCAAAGGTTTTCCAGTATTGATATCTCAATTGATAATAACTTGAGGATTTGCAAACAATGGCGTCTTTATTTTCAAAGTAAATGTTTGTTGGGTGTACTGACACTGAAAAAGTGCCGCAGCACTAAAACACTGAGAAAAAATATAGCAGAAAGAAATATGTCACGTTCTTTCAAAGTAATGTGCAGACTTCTTCATCTACAGTAATGCATTGTGTTTTAATCATAGACTAGATTTTTTCAGAGCAGTTATTGAAGTACTAGATCGCACATGATTACAGGTGTAAGTAATCAGCGGTATTCATGATGATTCTAAAAAAAATTAAGAAACCAGACAGACAGACAGACAGATAGACAGCTAGATAGATAGATAGATAGATAGATAGATAGATAGATAGATAGGACTACAAATTATGTTAGCATGCTAAGAAAACTAGAAGTGTAAGTGAATGCCTGACAAAATTGCGCATGCACGCGCACACGCACACACACACGCGCACACGCACACACACGCGCGCACACGCACACACACGCGCGCGCGCGCGCGCGCGCACACGCGCGCACACACACACACACACACACACACACACACACACACACACACACACACACACACACACACACGCACACCCCAGAACCATCCAGCCATCCACCTACCAAACCATTTTCTATACCCACTCGTCCTATTCAGCGGGGTCTGGAGCACATCCCAGAAGCTATGTGTGCAACTCCAGAATCACTATACATAACAAATCTGTGAAACAAATTACTTCTCCAAGGACTCTTTGGCGACGACAGTTTCCTGCTGTGTTGAAAAATCTTGAGACAGTGTGGATGCTTTTGCTCCCCTGCTGACGCTTAAAAGCTGATTAGAAGAGAGCTGCCGAGAGTCATTCTCCTGCCCCGATTCAGCCGCACGTGTCTTTCGGATTTGGATACATGTCCAGCACTTGACGTCCTATTTATTGCAGGAAGCATAAGCTGCTGTTTTGCATCTAGCAGCACTTCTTAGAACAGCACCTCCACTGCTGATGCAAACACAATATGCTCTCCAGCATCGGTCTTAGGCTGGGGGGTAAATGAGTCCAAATGAAACGCTGCACAGTTTGGGTGACCTGATTAACAAGGTCATGCCACCACAATAAAAAAATACTCCTCTTTGAAAAGACGGGCCTTTTGTAATTCCTATATTTTTATTCCGTTATACCATGTGTTACGATCCTCAGTCTAGGGTTGAGGACTGACAGAAAGGTAAAGGGAAAGGGAAAGGAGAGGGGAAAACGAGACAACCAGGGGATGGGAAAAGGGAACACGGGACACAAAGGGATCTTTTTTTGTATTTTTTTATATTTATTCACAAACACTTTTACAAACAGTAGGGCAACAGACTACGGGAGTGACACAGCCAAAACAATAAACAAAACAGCACTAATGAACACGTCCCAAACTAATCTAATTCTAAATGAAATGAAAACAGGAAAACAAAATGACAAAACTAGATCTGACTCCCACACCAAAACAACTGTGAACCACACGAACACATAAACAAAACAGTAGTCACTCCCTACGCACCTAACAGACACGAACATACAGGAGACACAAAAACTGAAACACAGTATCCAAAGGGGCGAGGCACAGAAAGTAGTCAGGAGGAAAGCGAGAGATCAAAACCAGAAGACAATCAAACCAACAGCAAAGGTACAGAAAGGGCAAAGTGAAAGTCATAAACTAGGAAACCAAAAATCTGTCATACACAAGCAATCAAAACGCAATCAAACCAACAACAAGCCAACAATGAGCAGAGCTCGAGCTGGATGTGTTCAGCAGGCTTTATCCTCAACCAGAATACAGGGCCAGGATCAGAGGTCAGAGGTCAGAGGGCAGAAGGGGCGTGGCCAGAAGCTGGGAGGCGGGCTGAAGCAGCAATTAGCAGAAGACTGAGGTGTCAATGTTCTGTTATAATGTTTAATTCTAACTAAGTAAGGCTTAATGCACAATAAGGCTGAGGAGGCAAAAAGCCATAGTTATTGTACGTTTGACTTACACAGCTGTACCTAAAGACATTATTTTCATGTTTACAAGCCAAAACTCCACCAGACCATCCACATGAGGTCATCCACAAATATTTCAGCGAAAACTTTGCATCGATACTTTATCCCATACTTTCAAACATTTCTTAATTGTCACAGGTTTCGGAATTAAATTAGAAGCTGATATACACAGATGACATGCTGAAGCACACAGGCTTATCTACATAATTGCAAACAACTATAGACGCCAAAATTATACTTGACTGATCTGCTCCCTACAAGGCTTTGCCTCACCTGACACTGCAAGATAAGATAAGGCAAGATAAGATAAGCTCTTAGATAAGATCATAGATAAGATCTTAGATAAGATAAGATCTTAGGTAAGATCTTAGATAAGATCTTAGATACGATCTTAGATAAGATAAGATATTAGATAAGATAAGATCTTAGATGAGATAGGATAAGATCTTAGATAAGATAAGATCTTAGATAAGATAGGATAAGATCTTAGATAAGTGACTGTTAAATTGTGAGTTCCACGACTGTGGTATCATCAGAAAACTTCACAATACTATTGTTCTGGTATTTAGCTGAGCCGTCCTGGGTTAGTAGCCTGTACAGTAGGGGACTCAGCACTCACCCCTAGGGGGCGCCAGTGTTGGGTATGATAGGGCATGATAACTGCCTGGGCTCCAGTTAAAAACTGTAGTACCCAGTTACAGAGCAGTTTTGAAGGTTTCGCAGCGTGGCTGCAACCATTTGAGTGCTGATGCTATTAAATGTTGATCTAGAGTCCAGAAACTGAACTAATCTTTGGAATCCAGGTGTGTCAGAGCCAAATGCATTCCAGACATAACTGAATGCAATAACTGCAAACTGTTGTTTTTTTGTGAAAAACAATAATTCACATAAAAAAGAAATAATACTCTGATGCTATTAAAATAAGAAAATGACATGAGTGGTATGTGAGATTTAATTATACAGTTTTATAGATTACTATAGAAGTTATGCGGGCAAGCAACAGATCACATTAAATATAGCTATTATGAGTAAAGGGCATTATTAGAATGCCTTTTGAGATGCTTTTCAATAAAATCTAAAATGATTAGCACGTATTGGTTTAGCAATATTTATACCCATTGATGGTAAATTAGGTAAGATATCAAAACACAACGCAGATACTGTCAGCTCTTCTGAAACAGACTGCCAATCAAATATGTTGATTTTAAGTCTTATTTTGAAGAGTGAAAGCAATCCTTCCATCAGAGTAAGAGGTTAGCTCTGTTCCCCATTGAGAGGTCAGGGTGGGAAGAAACAGAGGAGAGATTTCTGGCCACCAACAGACGGCACCCTGATTTCCTGAATATTACAGATCATGTGATTGTAACAAGGTGCAGGACTTGATTAAACTCTTCTGGCAAGATGATGCCATTGACTCAGCAGCTCTGTTTTCCAGTACCAAGGCTTGGAATTTGATACAGACCTAAACAGGTAGCCAGTGGAGTGACATTTCATGGGGGTAGACAGCTCAGCCAGAACCGAACATCAAAAGACAAGCTGAGACAGTGTACGGAAATATGGGTACATCCTGATGGTACATGATATAACCTCATACAGTACTGTGTGAGACTTAGGTAGTCAAAGTAAATGTTTAAGGCTATTTATCATAGTAGTAATTGCATATTTGCTCAGAAAACAAGCATAAATTACCATTAACAGTAACACAAAAATAAGAAAGAAAGAATTTCAACTGTTCTCCAAAACGATACTAATATTTTGTTTGCTAGCTAGATATGTATTTGTTAAATTTCTCCGGCCAGCTCAATTAAATAATTAACTTGATTTGTTAAATAACTCAATGGGGCATTGATTAGCCAAACAAGGTGGGGTAGCGATCGAGTCCACGCGCGTATTAAATGATTGCTGCAAACACTGCGGTGATTTTAGGAGAGGTTTTAAAATAGCTAAGCTGACACACTTTGACAGACATAATATTATAGTTCTACACAAACAAGAAGATCATTTCCGTATCAGTTTCGGTGACTGCCTAAGACTTTTGCACAGTACTGTGGCTTACGTTGAGAAAGATTGAGGTTGTTATCAAGGGTGATATCAAGGTTCTTGAGATTCAGGGGAATGAGGAGACGCAGGTTGTCATAATGACTTAAATGTATTTGTATAAATAATATATATGGTAGTTAATTACGGAAGTACATACATTTGCCTGAACATCATTTCAGAATAAAATAAAAACCTCTTTCCTGCCCTCCAAAAGAATGTCCCATTTATTTAATTTCTAATGCATGTCACTTTCTCAAAAACAATCTGCAGTCAGAAAGCCCTTGACGTAGAATTCGAGATAATTACTTTGCAGCTGTTAGTTGATTAAACTCTTTGTCATATCAATGCAATGAAATGATAACAGAGAGAAAATATATGTAAATTGGCACATTCGCTTTATCATGGGGTGATCCTGTTTGTACACGACTAGAAGAAATATATTTGAATTTTTCATTGCAATTCCAGCTTGTATACAAGCACTGTAGTTTTATCTGTTTACTAATAATCTGCCCCAAATCCCTTAAAGTAAAATATATGACAATTTTTAACCCCAACTTCTGTATATTAGTTAAAAAAAACAAATATGATTATGATAAATTACTGAAAAATATATTTTGCTCTATTAGCAAAGAACATTTAGAATAAATGCGCCATAATTTATGTGAGCTTATTGTAGCTCAACTGGTAACAAATAGCCGTTAGTTGTACATCTTAAAAAGTGACTTATGATTCATCTACTTTGATAACTATCACAAAATTATTGTAACTCTGTAAACGGCTTATCAGCTAAATATGCTCAAGTAGGAAATTCCACATAAAAAATTGCATTTGCGATCAAATGGAGAAGCTTGCATTCTTTTTGAGTTAGAGAGCATTTTTGAGTGTTACATCCATATATTTACCTAAATCAAGCATTTCATGCTTATCTCATGATGATGTGACATACTGTAATATGTAGATATTTTCATTGGTTAGTCTGCTAGGGTAACATATTTATGTTCATTGGTCATTGGAATTCAATAAGCTTCACAGTGCTTTGATTTATTTATTTGATTTATTGACTTCATTTATTGTTAATTTGTAGCAAATCTACTGAAGGTGCCGCTTACATAGTATTATTCTGTCATGCTGATGAACATGGTGTGAATCGAACCCCTCAGTAATTATTTCATACAGAAAACATTATCCTGCAGCTCTTATTTGCAAGCTGAACTGCCGATGATCACACTTGGGCTACATTTTGACGAGCGATGGCATAACTTGTGTCCTCAAGGAGAAACAAGTTGATGAGTCAGATTTGACTCTTGTATTGTAACTCAATAATTTCAGATCCTTTAGGAATTCGTGACGATTCCACTGCTGTTTAAAAACATCTCCATTGCAAGTTCTGACATCAGTTACATGTGCGTCATGCGAGCCAAAGACAAATGGAATAAACAAGCAGAAAGGAGTCACCTTTTCAAGCGTTAAACTAAAATATAAAAAAACAACTACAAAGAGGGCGAACACCATCAGCATCACTGCAGCTCCTCTTGGCAGGGGATGCATGAAGGCGCGCATCTCCAAAAGACAGCTAGGTCAGTAGATATATTCTGCCGCATTGAAAATAAATAAATATGCATACTGCAGAGATTAATTCCACACCACTGCAGAATGACTTCTCTGTGCATTGGGACAGAAACTGTAAAATGACATATAAAGCCAATGCTTAATCTACATTCATTTTTTCATATGTTTCTATCCATCTTCCACCCACTTATCTGATTCAGGATATTGGGGGAGAGACATGGGGGGCAAACCTAACCCAGCAATCAAAGGATAGAAACGGAGAGGGCAAATACTTTTAAAACATACTTTTAAAAATGTTTCCGCATTTATCAAATGCTTTGCATGAAACTTTTTGTTTGATATTTATAGGACTTTGCAAGTGCTTTGCAACACCATTATTTCGAGTCAACCTGATAATGTAAATGAAGATCCCCGCGGTCATTATTCCAATTATTCCTTAAAATGATGTTTATGGGATGTGATGGGAGACGCTAATGTGTGAACGAAGGAATTCTCGCATGCCTCTGGCGAGGAATACTGAGTTAAGCATGATATTGTGAAGGCAATGAATTTTGTCATTTCCTCTGTTTGATTTGAAAATATTGGAATCAGATTTTAATTGACTGACAGCATGGTGTCAATAGATGATTTTCCTCTTCATTTTCTGGAAGGAAGCCAGAGGTTCTTAAAGGACTCTCCGACCACAAATTAAGAGTGACAACCCTGAGAACAGAGATACTTCCACAGAGGACCCTGCCAGTCTCAATGCAAATTATATAAATACGCTACAGAATTCTGAAATGACGGGAATAATGAGTTATTGCACCCAGATCGTGGACAAAAGCAGCAATCAGTGCTACTTCATCAGACTGCCACAGGTTTTCATGCACGAACAAATGTCAAACCACATTAAGAAGAAAATACAAGGAGGTTAAAGTCATTATTTTTCTATTAGGGAAAAGATCTGAGTGTCTCATATGAAGCTTTTAATGATTGTTGATACCGAGTTCAAAAGCAGAACTTTGATTGGACCACCTGCTAAGAAAAGAAATATCAATGCAGTAGCTGGTTTTTGATGTGAAATATAGACGTTAATTTGACTTTATTTATCTTAAAAAATGGAAAATTTTCCTGGTGGAATGTGTTTTGTATTTGCATTTCTTTAATGATTAGAACATTTTGTATTTGAAAGATTAGAATTTGACAATGTCATTCAGTGATAAACATATTTGGATTTTAAGAGCTAGAGAACAAAATGATGAAGCAGAAAATTAGCTATGCTCCAAAAAGCACGGATTAATTTAATTGTATACCTCTGTGAGTAAGTAATACCTCTACATAACTAATGTAGCAGTTGCACAAACTAACAACTCGGGTAAAATGGCTAATAAGGGTCAGGATCGGTTCCTGTCCTGCACAGGTCCATGTGTAATTTCCCCGTTTGGCCAGTGGGTGTCACTGGTCATCCTGTCTCCTGTTAATTCCAGGGTTTGTTAGCACCTAGTGTTTCTCTGTTCCCCTGGCCACCTGGTAGCTTAACTGCTTAATGGGCTAAAGAAGTAGCTTTCGTCCCAACTTGCCTTGTTGTTATTGTTTCCGATTGGTATTGTTGCTGATTGTGTTTAGTTGTTACTTTGTGGTTGTTACTATGTGTTAGTTACCACATCATTCAGTGTTATGCTCCTTCCTCTGTCCTCCTGTCTTAGTCATAGTCTTCCTTTTCTTTGTGGTTAGTTTACTTAGTTCTTGTTTTACTGATTTGTTTTTCTCTGGTTCTCCCTTATTGTTTAGTCATGTTAAATAAACCCGTTCGCTGAGAGCCACTTCATAGATCGCCTCTCCTTTGAGATGCTCTGCCGTAACATATAGATGTAGAACAGGGGTATTCAACTAAAATTGAAAGAGGTCCAGTTAGAGAAAATTTCTTGAGGCAAAGGTCCGGAAGATCACAATCTCTAACTATTTAGTGTGATATGTATACGTATATATATATATATATATATATATATATATATATATATATATATATATATATATATATATATATATAAGTAGGCTATTACTTGTATCAACATTGCATGTAATCAATACCTGAGTGTCAAATCAAATTAATTCAGTACAATTCGAAACCTTTTTGACAGTATTTACTGTCACATGACATAGAATGTCGGCCAGCTGGCTGGAGTGAGATTTTCAATTCGAGATGTCTGCACACATATGTAACAGTTCTTACCCTGTAAATAGTCTGCTTTTGTATTTAACCGTGTAAATACACCTTTGACGTAGCTAATTTTAGTGTTTATAATGGAATAATACAGATTAGCAATAGGATTTCCTACGTGAGTCTGAAAGCGTGAGTGTCATGCCAGATGCTTGAGATTTGGCAACCCTGAAAACGTGCATTTTTTGTAATCTGAGTTGATTTATATAACAAAAACATTACTTCATACAGTCGGTAAAAAGCAGAAACTTCAACGAACATAAAATCATCAAAAAACCACATCAATTTATCCAACATGTTATATAATACCTACTGTGTTTGAAAGCTTTTCTGCTGTATGATATCAGGACAGTTTAGGTTGCGGGTGTGAGCTTCGCTGCTGCTATTAACACTAATGGCACATTAGCGCAAACAAAGGGCTTTATATGCTGACCTACGTCTTGCTTGGCGGTTAAAGGTGTTTGACTTTCATTGGTGCGGAAAACGGCAGTTCTACTACTAAACCACTACCGAAAAGACTATAAACACTATGCTGGTTAAAATAGAAGCACCCGGTCACGTTTTAAATAATAACTTTCTGGTTTTGGTTATTGGTCCTGGTCCGTGTGGGACAGCTTCTGGATCTGGGCCCGGACCGCGGTCCTCCTGTTAGTGACCTCTGGTGTAGAATATATGAAAAAAAGTTATTTATTCTTGAATTGTTTTAGTAATACCTTTATCTTTATAAGATCTGTAACATGTATTAATAGGGTTTTTTTTTATTATTTCCTTTTTGACACTGGAATGAACCAGCGGAAAAAGACACTTCGCTACGCCATGAATGTTAACATTGATCAAATCGCTCACTTTAATAAATGAGGTATTTTATTACTTTTTTTACCATAACTTTTAAAGCATGAAGTTGATTGATCAGTGTCAAAGGTGAAACAATATGAAAGTGTTATATAGAATTAGACGCAAGGTCACAGACACAGTCAGACATTTATAATAACAAGAAAAATTCCCTTGAAGGGTGGACTGTACGCTAGTTCCTAGTTAGCTTATTAATGAGGGAGAAACCATTCTCTGTTAGCTCATGTTCAAAGACTACAAAAGCCTTTTCATCAAGGAACCTAACGCCATGTTCCATAAAGTAATGTATAAAATATGAACTGGAAAGTGTGGAATGTATTGTGGAGATTCCTTAACAATTCCTTAACAATAGCCCATTTAAATGTAAAATCTTAAAGTAAATGTGACATTAAAAATGGCTCAGAATTGTGTGTTGCAATATAAATGTCTCTTTGGAGTGTTCATAGGATGATGTAAGGGACTTCTGTACCTCAAGCATACTCAGACATACCTATGCTATGATGTGTGTAAAAGAAAACAAAATTTAAATAAGCAGCTTTGGCCTGTATTCAATCATGCACCCATTCATTATTCATGAATAATGTTTATTAACAGTTTATTAAAAAAATAAAACTAGAAGTGCTAAGATATACATAAAAAAACAAAAAAAAACTCTCTCTGAAATAACTTGAAACTGACAAAAGTTTAATGGCAGCCCTTACCATTTATTCCATATTTAACAGAAATCAGACTTTGCTTTTGATTTAGTTAAATATTTTATATAATTAAAAACATGAATATGACACGGACAAAAAAGATTTTATTTTGTGGCACCACGCTTGCAGCGATCATATGGGATATTATTTAGCATTTCATAAGAGAATGTAATCATTAGGAATCTATTAAGAAGCTGATGTAAACCATGTAGAGTGACCTTGTAACCTTTAGAGAATGGAGACCAATTACTGCTGTGCACAATGTGACGAAAAACAAGTATGAATTAGCACCTTGTGTCGGCTTAGAAGTTTCTGTATCTGTTAGCTATTTTGTTAGCTTTTGATGTATGAATATGTACATTATTAGTGCTGCAGCTTACCACTATGTTGAAGGACAAATATATTATTAACCCTCTAGGCAGACAATGTGCAACAAGCAGACGCTGCTAAGGTTTCTAAGGAAGGGATTCGCCTGAGTTCACCAAAAGTTCATAGCTGGGTATTGAAAAAAAACCGAGTAGAAGTGGTCACACTAACATTATGTTCAGCCGAGGCACCAAACAGTAAAAGAGATAATTGTCAAACTTATCATCTAGGGGTGTGGATCAAGGGAGAAAACAACGATGGTTGAGGGAATGATAATGCTGAAGTGACGGGATATTGTTACACAATAAGAAAATGTATAAAGATTGGTGTAAAACAGTATTGGACACACTTTAAGTGTCCGGCCTTGGTTGTGACTTCATTGTTGCAATATAGACTGAATATAACGATCTACACAAGCAGCTCCTGACTCCTGATTGGCAGGGAAGGAAAAACCACAACAATCACTGCCAACAAGCGATCTCTGTACTCCACAATGAGACGTCTGCAATTGCCAACAGGTAATCTGACCTGCTTTACCCGAGCAAACTGCTGAAGCAGGTTTGAAGGGAAGCATCCCCACACTGCAATTTTCAGATCCTTCCATAGATGTTCAATAGGATTAAGATATGGGCTCATGGAGGGCCACTTAAGAATAGCCCAATGATTTTTGTTTCAGCCATTATTGATTCCTTTCACTGTATTTTTTGGGTCATTCTCCTGCTTGAGGACCCATGACCTGAGACTGAGGCTGAGCTTTCTGACACTGGGCCTTGGTAGTCTTGCGACTTCATTGCGTCCTGCACAGATTCAATGTTCCCCGAGCCAGATGCAGCAAAGCAGCCCCAAAACACAACCGAACCTCCTCCATGTTTCACAGTAGGTATGATATTCTTTCCTGTTAAAGCTTCATTTTTCCTTCTGTAAACATAGAGCTGGTGTGACTGGCCAAAGAGCTCCAGTTTTGTCTCATCAGTCCAAAGGACATTCTCCCAGAAACGTTCCGTCCGGGTTCTGGAATATAGCAACGACAAATGGGCTAGACGCCAAGTGCGACGACAGCACTGCGGGCACTGCGGGCACTGCGGGCACCGTGACCTCCTCTTCCAGGGCTGGAAACAAATGCACTATTACTTAATGTATTAATTAACCAGAGACTAAGTGTTCCCATGTTTGTACTCATGTTTGCTCATTTGTTCATGATTTGTACTTGAGTAGTAACTAAGTTACTTTACAAGTACAGTGTTACCAAAACCTCTCCTAAAGTCAGTCCGGTATTTGCAGTAACCATGCAGTACACCTGTGTTTTTCTTGACTCGACCACTACCCCACCTCAAACAGCTAATCAATACCTCATTGACTTTTTAAGCTAATTTAATTAACTAATTAAGCGAGCTGCTTGTGAAATGAGTGCATGGAAATGCTAAGGCGCCCTTGAGGAGAGTTCGGGGAACCAAAGTGGCGTTCTTCAAGCTGTCCAACAAGATATCAGCCACTTTTTAGAGAACAGAATTCTTGTTAGTTTATATTGTTACTGATAATTTGCATAAATTCTAATGCTGAGATATGCTTTTTGCTCTGAGTGCATGTACATTTACTACATAGGTACAAAGCTTTAAACATTTTCTTGAGCTGCCTAAGACTTTTGTCCAGTAGTGTCACATTTTCAAACAACTTGTTGGAATTCAGAAGTGCTGTAGTAATTTTGTCACAAGTTCCGTTTTTGGTGTTTCAGGAAAACGTGAGCAGTGCGTAGTCCTCTTCCTGACTGCAGTATATATTTCAAATCTGCGGAAAAACAGGCAGCTGCTTTTTAAATTGAAACCCACTGCAAAATGCCTTTACGATGATATTTTTGTACTTTGCAGGCATTTCCATACGTTAAGGAAGATTGTGTAGAATTTTTTAGAGTTCAAAACCTACTCTGAACTTTCGGTTTGTCAATATTAAAATGTGGGGTGGCATGGTGGTGCAGTGGTTAGCACTGTTGCCTCACACCTCTGGGACCCAGGTTCGAGTCTCTGCCTGGGTCACATGTGTGTGGAGTTTGCATATTCTCCCCATGTCGTCGTGGGGTTTCCTCCAGGTACTCCGGTTTCCCCCAACAGTCCAAAGACATGCTGAGGCTAATTGGAATTGCTAAATTGCCTGTGAGTGTATGCTGTGTGAGTGTGCCTTGCGATGGGCTGGCCCCTCATCCTCAGTTGTTCCCTGCCTCGTGCCCATTGCTTCCGGGATAGGCTCCGGAGCCCCTGCGACCCAGTAGGGTAGGTGGTTTGGAAAATGGATGGATGGAATATTAAAATGTCAGTTTAGACCACAACTACAAAGAATTATATCAACCAGACCTTTATCACATTTTTATAGCTGTAACTGCTTTCTGAAATTTTTAACTTTTATAACAAATCAGACATTAAGCATAATAGCAGGATTTAAAGCCCACCTGTAGAATACATGCAGTGTAAAGCACTCCATCCCTCAGCCCTCACTCACAGAGAAGCGGCCATCAACATCGTACGGCCATCTTTAAACGGGAGTGTAAATCTTAGGTGGGAAAACAAATCATGCAGCTTATTGCTAAGCCTCAGAGATTACATGAAAGAAGCAAACAGTGGAACGGGGCAGTTATATGAGCTCATATGACAGCATATAGTCTCATATACTCTCAGCTGGGGAAACCACTGAAAATCTCAGCGAGACCTGAAAATCATTTTCATGATACAAGGTCAGGAAGGGAACCAAAACAACATCAAACTGTCTTCCAGTTGATGGTCACCACACCATGCTTGAGATTTACTCTTCCTTTATACTAGAATTTTCTCAACTGACTCTGGGAGTAGTTTCATAACTGAAACCCCATTTACAGTAATATTTATTCAAACTGATTATCCAAAGCAGCTTACAATAGTTACGTATTAATTTAGCTGCATATCTAACTGGACCGATTTGGCGTAATATACAGTTTTAACACAATCATGGCTGTTTTCAATTCAACCCATATATCTAATAGCAAATTCTAGTGAGCAAGTTACAGTTTCGGAGTTAAGACTTAGCTCAGCATTTTATTTCTGCTGATACTCACTAGAGCCATGCGAGTGAAAGATAATACAGATTTACAGCGAAAATTACCCAATAATTTGATCAAAATTGGCTTTAAAATGTATTCCGTTCCACCCTTTGCTCTCCTTCGGTGCAAAATTTATTGTTGCATTCGCGCCATTACTACTGCTGACTTTATGTATCAGAAATATAAAAGTAATATTGCAGGTACACTGGTGATCATAAAGGAACACATACAGAACTCTGCCTCTCGGCCAGGATTGCATTCATCAGGCGGTTTAGACAAATCTGATTTTCTTTCATCTAGATCGTCTATGGTTAGTAACATTTGCAGATAATTGAAAATATCGATACCCATTCTGTGGTAACCTTCTAAAGGTTTGCGCACACGGGGGCTGGTGCCCATCTCCGGTAGCATCAGGCACATTGCAGTTCATGACTCGGCAAACACACGCATTCACATACACAATCGATGGGTAACCTTTAGGCAATGCACAAGAGACATAATTGTAGCACCTGGCAGAGAGAGGCATCGCGAGAACGGAGACGGACATGGACACTTGCTTGCCGGGGAAAACACGCTCTTTAATAGCAGTCCTTAACAGCTCTATAACAGGCACCCAACGAGCACAAAGCAAACACACACAGCCGGAACACAGGGCTATCAGATGCCGAACTGTAAGGTGCACACAGGGTGGGATCGGACAGGGTACACACAAGATGCAGGCAAACACATGCGCGACAATAGGGAAATGCAACAATGAACACCAACAGTACAACAAGGGCTATTTACAATAGCCGTCAGCGCTACATTATTTTACTATATAATGACAGAATGAATATCTAGTAGACTCATAGCTGTATGAATTTGTTTCATATCTTATTCAAGATCTAAGGTATTGTAGTGTCAGTGAGCTGGCTCCCGTACAGGGAAACTCATAAACATCTCCTGTTATTCCCTGCCAGAAAACTGTAAATAGCCCCTGTCTGTCTTTTTGTTATAAAGACTCCTGATTGTAGTGCTTTCCCCTGCTAATGTCGTACTGTATGTGAACCCTGTTCGACCCTCTTGTGTCTCTAGCCACTTTGTAAATATCCGCCATGCGTGTGTGCCTTACCATCCAGCGTGAGACTTCCCTGTGGCTCCCTGTTATAGGGGTCTATGTGTTGGCGGTGATTTTAAGGACCACCAGAAAATAGTGCTTTTGCATAAACAAAGCAGCGTTGTCTATGCTTGCCGTCATGATGCTTGGGTCTGGCTGTCGTTACACTACTGAGCTGACGGCGGCTGTGGAGTAGCGGTTCGATTGTGGTGCCGGTGGTTTCGCCCCAAGGTCGGCTCGAAACCGCAGTCTGCGCGGCACGCTTACCGCCGTGACGCCCGGTTCTGGCTTGTCCAAATGTTCACCTTTTTGACCTACATGCTCTGTTACCGTTAACCGAACACACTAAACGGTTCGAGAAACTGCAGTTTGTATATGGTTGTGTAAAACTGCAGCTAACCCCTCTGACTGTTTTTATCACCATATAGTCCTGGACATGGCTATTTTTGGTAGGTAAAATGTTGGTCTTGGTCTTATACTGTACACCATACTTACCGTTTCATTTGAGCAAGTGGTTATTCATCCAGATACAGTATCTGGGCTTCAGAGAGCTTAGATGGGCCCTCTGATTTTATCCCAGCACTTGCTTAGCATTGAAGCCATTATTCGCAAACATTGTGTCAATTACAATCGCTATGCTTATGGAATACAAATACATGTATCTGTCAAAGTCCATGAAACATTTATACTCTAAGTGTGAATCCTGCATGAAGGACACCACCTCCTACTTCACACTGATATATCAGACGTGATGGCAGAAGCTCTTTAGCTCTTCACCCACCCTCAGGCGTTACAATGGATCAGGACTGGCTCTTTGTTAATGTGGGTGACTTGGTGTTGCAGTTGACCTAGAAGTTGACTCTTACATTAAACATATATCTAAAAAGTCTTTTCATCTTTCACAAAGCAAAGATTAGTAAAACCTTTTATGAATCGCGCAGAGAAACGTGTTCGTGATTTCATAAACAGCTCATTGTAATGTTCTGCTACCTGGCTGCTAAAACAATGTTCTCATGACCCATAAACCCAGTTACACGTCTGTCTTCTTATTACTGACCCATGGTGTCAGGGCAGCTACCACAAGTTCTATATACATACACAACGCTGTGCTTGAAGTTATTTGTCTGCAGTAAGTATATATTTGCTCAGCGAAACAAAAAAAAGCACCACAATTTAACATTATTTTGTTGGATGGCTAAATGAACACCGCTTCAGTTCCCAAACCTTTCTTCAGAGGCACCTCAGCCATTCCACATATTCGTTAAATTACACCATTTAATTTATGAATTCAATCTGTTAAATAACTTAAAAGGACATCGATTAGCCAAACAATGCATGCTGGCAGTCAAGTCAAGAAATACGCAGGTATACTGAATGGTTCCTGAAGACACTGGAGACTTTGGTGACTATAGGAGTGGTGTTGAGAGTTTTACATGAAGGTTATTTAAACATTATTGACTTTTTCACAATATTTCACAGTACTTTCTTCAGTGCTGTACAGACACAAATATATTATGGAGTGTGATGACACCTAGATTACTTCTGGAAAATAATTCGGTAATACTTTACTTAGTGGTAACCCAGTTACTACTGAAGTACAAATTAGATCATTCAATTAGATCATTATTTTACTTGTGATATTGATTACTTCTTCCTTCAATAGTTCCTTCAGTAGTTCACAAATGTTTACAGAATTAATAGATATTGTAACAAATATAGTCGTTGCTAGAGACAATATGTCACAATTCATTAATGAACAAACATGAGATCAGTATGTAACCCAGACTTAGTTTGTGGTTAATTAATACATAAGTAATGATATAATACTCATTTGTGGCCCTCCAAATAAAGTGTTAGCTCATGCAGTCAGTATATTTGTTCATGACTTGTACTTGAGCAGTAACCGAGTTACTAAATTACTTGTGCCCTCACAAATAAAGCGTTATCACAGCATTTTCTCACGTTGTTCTTAAACATTTATCACGTACAAAAATCGAATGCGAAAGACGTTGTAAATATACCATTGACCAAACAAGTAATGTGTTTTGTGGACTGGAGTATTTGGATCTGACTTTATAGCTTCTGCAGAATTGCAAGTGCACGTCTGTTGAGATCCGTTGAAGTGGTGCTTTAGTTAATGAGTATTATGACTTACAGCAAGTGGCTTTAAGATGCTACACATATAAATGAGCGCTCCCACAATAGCCCGGGCACTTGAACACTTTCATATTTCTGTAAGAAGGTCTCACCATTTCACCTTTCACTAACTAGGGATTCGAAAATATAGTACGTTCACCTCTCTTTTAATAGCACCGGCTAATACTTACAAACACGTCTCAACATAGGAGCTACAATGTTATTCCTCTGACTGACAGAATTCTGCTCCCTTGGAGAATTCTGAAGGCGAGCAGTTTGACAGTTTGTTTGTGAGTATGTGAAATAAGCCTTGACTGTTGACATTCAGACCAGAAGCTGAGACGGATAACGGAGAAGTCTAGATATAAAAAGCCCACCTAACAAAGTCCAGATGTTATCAGAGTTTGGGTAATGGGTTATCTTATCTCCAAGCAGAGATTGCATCCCCCCCCCTTCTACCTCTAAAGCTTTTCTGTCAAATGCTCTCAGTATGAATGAGAATATCCTGTGCTATTCACCTACAACATTGCGCAAAGCTCCGGCTTAAGTGGAGCGAAACATTTCTGCACCCTGTCACACTTACGCTTCACTCAGATCTGACCATAGTTTACAGTTCAAAGCTGCTTCTGTAGTAAAAGGTGTGCCCATCGTGGACATTTTCTCATCGGTATGCTGACAACCCGACCACTAAACCGAAACGTGTGCAGAACCAGCTGCATGTGAAATCCCATATTTCTAATTTACAATCTTACACAATCTGCTGAACCCCCCTCCCCCACCCCCAGAGCAGCAGAAATCAAATTATGTCTGTTTATTTATTTTAAAAACATTGAAATAGCACTGAGTATCTGGTTGCTAACTAGCTAGCTCGCTCCTGTTTCATAACGAAAGGAGGGCTGAGTGGCTCAGGCAGTGCCTGTTATCAGGTCACCGGGTCAAGCCCCAGCCTCAAGAGAACAGTCACATGTCTGTGGGCTCCTGAGCAAGGCCCATGACCCCCAGCTCCAGGGACCCACATGTTAGCCGACCCTGCTGTGGCCTCCAAGCCTGAAGAACAAGATAGAATAGGCAGATCCCTATGTACCTGTACTTGTGCAATGGCTGATAAAGGTTTAGCATTATTAGAAAAGTAGTGCAATACACTGCCTGGCCAAACATCACCATTTGAATTTTTAGTTGGACCACCTTTAGCTTTATTATGGCATACATTCTGTCACGATCGACGTTGAAGCGGGTGATCGCTGGGCAGGCGAGCGGACAAGAAGCAGGCAGAATGCGGGGCAAACTAGGGGTTTATTAGAGGGATCAGACACAGGGAACATCGAACGCCAACTAACTTCAATGACAGACAAGGAACTGAGGTAAGACACGGACTGAAATAGACCAAACAACAGGGTACAGCTGGGTACAATCAGGGAAGCACACGTGGATAATCAGGGGGGCGTGGCACACACGAGGATCGTACGAGCTGGGCGTGGCACACACGAGGATCGTACGAGCTGGGCGTGGCACACACGAGGATCGTACGAGCTGGGCGTGACACATTTACCATGGCACTGTCTCCACAAGCTTATGCAACATCTAAACATTTGTTTTCATCCAGATTTGCATTCCTTTCCCACCAAGATCTTGTACTGATGATAGTTGGATCACTCCGTAAAGTCTTCTTCAGAACATCCCAAATATTTTCAATGGGGTTAAGGTTAAGACCAAATCATGTGTGAAAATGATTCCTCATGCTCCTGAACCACTCTTTCACAGTTTAAACAAGATGAACCTAGACATCATTATCCTGGAATATGCCCATGCCAACAGGGAAGAGAATAATCCACTGATGATGGATGGAGGTGTAACCTGGCCATTCAGGAGATTCAGGTACTCAGCTGACTTCACTTTATTGCTGTATAATGTTGCTCAGCTGTAAGAATGATCCAGTCATTGGCTCTTAAGTATTTTCTGATTTAAATTCAAATAGTGTCTTTTTTTTTTTTGGCCGGACAGTATATTAACATTAGTTTAAATAACTGTGATGTCACTGAATGGAAACTATAAACAAAACAACACGATACACAGATTCATAATGTGCAACGAAATGAATCCAAAATCCTACAATCCTACAATATTCCAAGTCAATCCATCCAGCAGTATCACACTTCCTTTCTCTGTCCATCTCTGACCTAGTGACCTAACACAGGCCACCCCAAACTCATCCTTTGTGAATATGTCCTTTTAAACCAGGGTTTGAAAGCATTACAGTGTCACAATGCACTAGCGGTTCCTCAGCTTGAATTTAGGAAGCATTCTACTGGTTACATCTTTCTCATTTCACAGGATCAGCCCCAGAGTCCATCCACTCAGGGATGACAGCAGGCAAGGTTAAACCAGGGTTAATTTATGATTTAGATTATTAGGCACAGGATGCAACAAATCATTCACAAGTATTGATGCTGCAGCCAATCCAGCACAAACAAAAACACATGTGACAAACAAAGCACTTCATCTGAAACCACAGATGCAGTTAAACTAAAATACACTTCTAATCAATACAGCATTTTGCTACAAAAATGAAGAATGCAAAAAACACGAATAAATGCCTCATTCCCCAAGATTACTTTTACACTTCACAGGTCTATAATCCTGACTGTTTTAGCCTTAAGAGAAAGTCTATTAGTATGTTTAATGATAATACGTATCTGCAATTGACATATTCAAATTAAGCTTGCAAATGGCCATTGAAAGACTGGATTATTAAAAGCCTTACACAAGACATGATCTTCCAATAAAACATTAACTTTTAAATCCAGCATTTCAAAAGTAAATTAAGTTCAGTCTTAATTCCAGATGCTGGAAAAAGAATTACAAAATGATTCAGCATGAGAACATTAAAATATCCATCCATCCATCCATCCATCCATTCATCCATCCATCCATCCATTCATTCATTCATTCATTCATCCATCCATCTATCCATCTTCTAAACACTTATCATGGTCAGGGTTACCTAGGGCATATCCAAAGCAGCAGAGGTCACAAGGCTTGAGTATTACCTCAGCAGGATGCTAGTCTATTGCAAAGTACATAACAGCACATACAGTCTCACATGCACACACACACACACACACACACACACACACACACACACACACACACACACACACACACACACACACACACACATGTAGGGTATACCTATCCTTATGGGGTCTACTAATACACTGCTATTGGAAAAATGCTAACGGTAACTATGACAACCTTAACCCCCACCCTGCCCTAACCGTAACCATAAGTAACCAAGCAAAATACAAGAGTTTTTGCATTTTTAGTTTTTTCATAATTTCAAATACAAGCTGATTGTCTCCTTCCACATTACCTGTTCAGGAACTTTAGTTTAAGAAAAATCTGAGAGGGGACTAGTGACGTAAGCAGATAGTTATAAACACCCATTCATACATTTTCTGAAACCACTTAGTTCCAAGTGGGGTTGCGGGGAGGACTGGAGCCTATCCTGGGAACAATGGGCACAGGCAGGAACCAACTCTGGGCAGTCAGCAACACCCCACAGGGTGCACACACCCACACACACAAACACACACACAACTGCAGGGCCAATTTAGACTCATCAATCAACCTATCCTGCATGCCTTTGGACCGTGGGAGGAAACCGGAGCCCCCGGCAAAAAACCACATGAATCGGGGGAGAGCGTGCAAACTTCACACAGAAAGGACCCAGGACCTAACCCAGGACCAGCAGCACTAACCACTGCACCACCGCGCCCCCCCAAGTTGCAAACATTACTGACAATAGTCTACTAATACAAGAAATGTCTAAGAGCTGCGGAAATTCAGGAGCATTCTAACAATCATTACGAAACCTTCCAGACAGTTGTAGCTACTGATTAGGTCCAGACAGTCACCTTTTCCTTTTTTTGAACAGATTCCGTGAATCAAAGGAACAATCTTCTATATCTGTGGCATTATCCCCTTTGGATATGAGGCAGCTGTGTGCAGTTTCCATGCCAACACAGCTTGACCCATGTGCTGGGCTTATCGGCACTGAAAGATTTCATGCGTTCTCTGCCATAGCGGGTCTAGTCAATCTATAATAGAATACCAGGAGCATGAACAGGTTTTCAGACTATACACTATTATAGACGAGACCTTGACTAAGTAGCAGAAAGGTGAGACCTTATTCTGCACACAGCTCCAGGTATCATGAACTGCAACAAGCCCCCTCAACTTGCCGACACACAGGACAGGTATAAGCAGGTTTTATTCAGCTATTTCATAAAACATACAGATAGAACAACGGGCATGCTTTGATTAATTCTGCTCCTCCTTCCCTTCCAAACCTGGGCTACCCCCAACTTCAATACTTCACCCCCAGGGTAAGTGCTCATATATGCAAATATCCCTCCTCGCGCTACACTAGAATATTCACACTCACGACAAAGTGCTTCCCTAAGAGTCATTGAGGCAATAGCCCTTTGATAACCTCTCTCACTCCCAGCTCCAGAGCTTCACATACTCTCTCTAACTCTCTCAAATTCCTGCTTTTCTTCCTTCATTCTGTTCTGCCTCCCCTTTCATCATTGTAGCTAATTACACCTGAACAGCCCAATTTACCCAACCTGCCTGCCTGACACAGGTATGCCACCATACAGTATATTTATATAAATTTGTCTGCATAGCAGGGATGCAACACTAGGTCTAGACCATGCTGGCCAGGTCTAGAATATCCTACAACTTTACCCTCAGGTCATCAAGGGATTAATATAATCAGGTCTTAAAGAGCAACATAAACCCAGGTATTCACTAACAGTAGCATAGTAGACTCGTGGCCTGGTGTCAGGAAAAGTATCTCTCCTTAAATACAGACAAGACCAAAGTGATGATTATTGATCTTAGGAGGAGGAGGAAGGAGCAGCACACCCCAATATACATCAGTGAGAAGGAGGTGGCAAGGGTGAAAACATTTAAATTAATGGGGACATAAATCAGTGAGGATCTCACCTGGTCTCATCACACCCGCCAACTCCTGAAGAAATCACAGCAGAGGCTATTCCTCTTGAGAAGGCTGAGGAAATTTGGTATGTCAACCAAAATCCTCAGCAACTTTTACAGATGCACAGTTGAAAATGTCATCACCAGATCCATCACAGTGTGGCATGAAAACTACTCTGCTCGGGACAGGACAGGAAGGCTCTCCAGCGTGTGATAAAAGCCGGTTCATCTCTGGAACATCTTTGCCATCCCTCCAGGACATTAACACCACCAGGGTCATCGGGAAGGCCCACAGCAGTATTAAGGACAGCACAGACCCTCAACAAGGCTCCTCACGCTTCTGCCGTCAGGGAGACGACACAGGAGTGTGAAATCAAGGGCAACAAAATTCACAAATATCTTGTACCCACAGGCAATCAGACTCATAAACAATGCATCCAACACCGCACCCCCCTTACTCAAAATGTTCATTGATTGGTACCACATTTGTAGCAATGCACAGAGCACTTTTACTTTGACTTATCATGGTTGTGTACAAGGAGACGGCAAAGTAAGAATTTCATTGCGTCGTCTGAATGTTGCGTTTTTACTGTGCATATGACAATACATTTTTGACCTTGAACTGCTGGCATCCATCTCTCCTTTGTGGCTGGTTGCCTTTATGCTTCTAAACTTGTTAGGAGCATCCAGATTTAGCCTTTTCATAGACTGTGGCCCTTCACAGATGGTTTCACTACTGCCTCAACATATTCCAGGCCCAATTCGAGCTCATGCACTCATGTGCACTCTCTGTATTACATTTGATCTTATTACTATTTGATGTAGATTCTTCAATGTGAGCAACAATCATGATAGAATATAAGTGTAATTCTGTTCCATGTTAATTACCTCTTATGTTCTACAGCTAGACTCATCGTCTCATTCATGCCTTGTCCTGTTGTATGTCACTGAAGCTACTCTGAAGAGCAGAGAGTGACAGAACAGCGATCCATAATTAACACAACTCTACCAGAGAACCCTGCAGACCCAAGTCTTCCTTTCTTTTGACCAGGTCTGCCTTCAAACTCTGGCAACGTGTAAAGTGGCTTGACCTGTGTTCGCTACGGTAAAACTTCCTGGCTTATCTAGAGGTTTGGGTGCTATTAATGTCATTCGGTTCTGCCCAGCACTGCCAATCAGCAAGTCGCAAGGAAGGCCCTGAAAAGAAAGGCATTCTTGTTATCTTGACAGGTGTCCCTGTCCCTTCAGTCATAATACAATCTAAGGAGGTACTTTTAATACTTTACTCTCCCACATTTATTAATCTTTTGTCAGACAATATATTGCCAGCTATATTAACTAGCTGTAGGAGACGACTTTACCATGTCTGGTGATTGTCACATACCTATATTACTTTCTGCCAACACAGTCTACTAGAGGCTACACTACGGTTAATATATATATATATATATATATATATATATATATATATATATACAGCCTGTTGAGTTTGCACTGCTGTTAAGAGCTCCCAGCAACAGAAAAGGATATTACAATTATTAAGTAACACTTTATAATAACTTTCCTTAATAAGTCATTAACAAATATTACATAACATTTAAAAGATTGTTAGTTCAGGTACATTAAAATATTTATAAATGTTATCAAATGATAATTCATGTATTAGATCATGTTTTTAAACATTTTTAAATCATTTAAGAAATTCCAACTAAAGTACTTTGTTACTGTTCAGTAACACATTATTCATAAACAGTCATCCTCACAATCCTTCTTCTCATGAAACGGGACATAAACACCCTCACACGCCAATTTCACTTGTTTCATTAACCATGAAGTTCTTGTTCATGGGCTGTAGAGACGTAAAACCACAAATTACATATTTCCCTCTAGTCTGTAAGAAGAAATTAGGCTGATAGATGTTTAGAAGTCGTTCGTTCTTTACTTGTATATCAAGTGTTACAAATTATTCTTATTAAACACACAGGCTTATTATTGACAAAGAAGTTCATTAATATGGATTTCTATATATAATGTTGACTATACCCAGCCGATATGAAGACGTTAAATGTAAACAAATCTGCTGTGGTTGAAGAGAATAATCGCTACAGCAATTTTCTGTTTTACTTCTGCAAGGTAAAAAAATGAGATCCTGCCAACACAAAGATAGCACTTACAGCTTTGACTCTAAAGAAATAATCTTTGGGAATCTTTCAGAAGGCTGACTTAGTTCCAAAAATACACATCTGCAACATGTTGAGAAAGTGTCAGTTCATCTTCATGCCAGCTGTCTCAGGATATCATGAACAAAGGCTACTATAAAGTAAAAAGGATTTGCCCTCTCTTCACTTTCAGCATTGCTGCGTACATTTCACATTGAATTTGCTTGGATTTTCTGAGCAGTTGCAGTACATTCAGACATTTTGGTAGGAAAAAAGGCCAAAGGTAATTTCTTTTTACAATTTCTGCTGTAAAATATAGTTTTGATATATGAAATATAACTATGAACATTTTAAATATGAGATTAACTGAGGTTAGTTATTGAATACTGGTTTGAATTCTGACTAACTTTGGGCTATGAAGTGTCAGTCTTGCTAAACTCTTTGACAGAATGACAGAAAAGTCTAAACAACTGGAAAACAACTTCCAAAGGTATTCAGGCCAATATTCAGGTTGGACTGAAGATACTGTATGATCAGAGCATTATACCTTTTACAGCCTGTCATCAGCTACAGTAGGAAGACAGGGCTCCTCGTTAGCTCTCTTGCTGTTGAGAACATCTGCCACGCCACTGTGATTAAACCAGGTGTCTGTCTACCCTTAGAGCTACATCTACTTCCACAATGCTACATAAAAAAGGTTTTTCTATTTTTTGGCTTAGTTGACCTAGTTTTTATTAAGCTCCAGATTAAGTTAATTCATCCCCACCCCAGCCCATGTGACCATGCCTTAATCTTTAGCCCTAAGCCACAAGCGTCTAACGATGGGGCTGTCTCACTGAAGAACCAACATGTGTTTAATAATAAAATGTATCTTCTCATTCACTGATCATATAATACAATTGAAAATCTTATGAATTGAACAATTTATACAGTTACAGTTTGAAGATAAAGTATGAGAAACTTTACAGAGATCTATAATCTGGGTTTTTTCTTGAAAAATAAATAATACAACCTTGAGTTCATGATAAATATGAATTCTCAAAGTTCTGGAATTAAAAATCATGCCTTAGAAATTATACCAGGTTCACTTTGTACTTCACCAGTGACTTGTTCATCTCACAAACTACATTAGTATTCTCTCAGATCAATAAGAAAGCACATCTTGCATGCATTTTGAAGGACCAAGTCAATCCATTATACAGTCATCCACAGAGGCTACAATTTTGACTTTGCAAGATTTGAGAGCACTTAAATTAAACAGAGTTACACTATAGGGACAAAAGTATTGGGACACCATGCCATTACACCTACAGGAACCTTTACGACATCTCATTCTAAATACATTGGCATCAATATGCAGTTGGTCCCCCCTTTGCAGCTATAACAGCACTCTTCTGGGGAGGCTTTCCACAATATTTTGGATTGTGTCTGTGGGAATTTTTGCCCATTCATCCCGATGAGCATTTCTGAGTTCAGGCAGTGATGTTGGCTATGAAAGTTTTAGTTCTTCTTAAAGGTGTTTGATGTGGTTGAGGTCAGGGTTCTGTGCTGGCTAGTCAAGTTCTTGGCAGAGGAAGTTTGGAACTCTGCAGTTATTGAGTCAACAGAGTGTTGGCGACTTATATGCACTATGCACCTTTGCACTCGGCGACCCCGCTCTGTTACTTTAGGTGGTCCACCACTTCGTGGCTGAGTGTCTGTTGTTTGTAAACTCTTCCACTTTACAATAATACCACTTAGAGTTGACCGTGGAACATCTAACAGGGAAGAAATTTCTCAAACTAACTTTTGGCAAAGGTGGCATCCTATGACAGTATCACGCTTAAATTCACCAAGCTCTTTAGCTTTTTAGTCAAGTCAACTCTTTTTTGAAAGAATGATTGAAAAAAATGATTGTGTGTTTCTATCCATCCATCCATTTCCCAAACCGCTTATCCAATTGGGTCGCGGGGGGTCCGGAGCCTATCCCGGAATCAATGGGCACGAGGCAGGGAACAACCCAGGATGGGGGGGCCAGCCCATCGCAGGGCACACTCACACACCATTCACTCACACATGCACACCTATGGGCAATTTAGCAACTCCAATTAGCCTCAGCATGTTTTTGGACTGTGGGGGGAAACCGGAGTACCCGGAGGAAACCCCACGACGACACGGGGAGAACATGCAAACTCCGCACACATGTGACCCAGGCGGAGACTCGAACCCGGGTCCCAGAGGTGTGAGGCGACAGTGCTAACCACTGCACCACCATGCCGCCCCTGTGTGTTTCTAATACAATTCTATTTCAGTATGACTTCCATTTTCATTCAGGGTGTCTTATGTACATGTGAGTGTTCACTGTGGTAAAGGCATGAATTAAGAATAGAAAAGAGCTGTGCAGAGTTCTGGAGGCAGTAAACCCACAAGTGGCCAGTGTCTACTTGGTCTTACCACCTCCTCAGCAGTGTTGCAGAGTTTTACATAATGCTCTGAGTCCCAAAATCAAATGTCAAAATGAAACGTCAGCAGTGATAAATTAGGGCTGAAACTGGCCTCAAATTATTCAGCACACAAAAAGTACATACAGACTGAAGCTGAAGTGAACAGATAAAAATACATTTGTATTCTACGTATGATTAACTTACTTTACTTATTATCAGCTCCATATAAAAAGGGCTTGTGATTTGTCTTATATATAATCCAATCACCCATCCATCCATTTTCCAAACCACATATCCTACTGGGTTGCAAGGGGTCTGGAGCCTATCCCGGAAGCAATGGGCACGAGGCAGTGAGCAACCCAGGATGGTGGGCCAGCCCATCGCAGGGCACACTCACAGGCAATGTAGTAACTCCAATTAGTTTTTTGACTGTGGGGGGAAACCAGAGTACCCGGAGGAAACCCCACGACGACATGGGGAGAACATGCAAACTCCGCACACATGTGACCCAGGCAGAGACTCGAACCCGGGTCCCAGAGGTGTGAGGCAACAGTGCTAACCACTGCACCACCATGCCGCCCCACTTTAAAAAATTTTTTATATGTATATATATATATATATATCCATCCATCTATTTTCCAAACCGCTTATCCTACTGGGTCGTGGGGGGTCCAGAGCCTATCCCGGAAGCAATGGGCACAAGGCAGGGAAGAACCCAGAATGGGGGGCCAGCCCATCGCAGGGCACACTCCCACACCAGTCACTCAGGCATGCACACCTACGGGCAATTTAGCAACTCCAATTAGCCTCAGCATGTTTTTGGGCTGTGGGGGAAAGCGGAGTTATTTATATATATATATATATATATATATATATATACACACACACACACACACACACACACACACACATATATATAGCCACACACATACATGCATTTTAGTGGATTGGATGACTGACCAAGTTATTACTTAGGTAAATGAAATGAGTGATATGAGGTGGTACATGATGTTACACTGCGCCTGCTAATTTGAGTGTAACAGAGCTGCACTTCCCCGAGTAAACAGTTCAAACAGGCTTTCCACTGGACACCTAACCCTCCATAGCCCCCGAACCAGAAGGGCCACCCTGTAAATGACACCCTAGCCTTATTGGCACTTTGTGACATTTGCAGGATTAATGTGTGGAGCGATTCAAATCATTGCTTTCTTTAAAAAGCAAAACATTTTATTTGAATGCAGACTTGCCAGTGTCAATATAATGGTGTTTGAAGTTTATTCCGGGACATAATTGCATGAATATTGTACAGACAGATAATGGAGGAAAATTTTGCCGCTGCAGCTGGCCACCTTCATTTCAGAAACACAGATAAGCTCCACACAAGATTGCTCATTTGAAGCCTTGGTGACAAAACGATCAATTCATTTTGATAACAGACATAGAGACATAAGAGGAGAATCTTATATGGAGTTGCAAGTCTCCAGTTTCTCGAAGTTTCATCAGCAACAAAGAGATGTATTGTTGCTGGTTAATTTGTTTTTGTGTATTGCAACATACACAGAGCAGAACTTTTAGAAGTTCTTGTGCGGAGCCTTCCAGGTCAATTTCAAGGTTTCCCAGGCAAGTTATGAGTCACGTTGTAGGACTTCAATAGACCAAGGTTTAAATGTCTTCACAGAACCGAACAACTGGTCTGACCATCAAAGGTGACAATGCAGAAAAGCCTTTGTTTTTAATTGGTTTTTAATGTAGGGACTTGGTTTTCAAGTCATTGGTGTTATTGAGTGGGTGGGAAGTGCCTGGGGGCAGTAGATCTCTATCATTTTAGGAGATGCAGTTCTCCAGGACCAACAGATAATCTACATTTTTTTCTCCATCCCAGCTCCCCGCCAGACAGTCTACATTTTCGCTTCTACGAGGATCTGGGAGGGAGCAAAATGTGGACTGTCTGTGGGTGCCCGAGGACTGGATTGGGAGGGTATTGAAGCTGGGTGTTTATTTGCCTTTCTGTGAGTTTGCGACCTGCCTTTTCTCAAATGAACTTACTCCCATCCATCTACACCTCCCACTCATTTTGTTTGCATCACACCTAAGCAGCTTTGGCAGGGCAGAAATTCGGTGAACTGACTTTTTTGGAAAGATGGCATCTTATGATGGTGTCACGTTGTTGCAAGTCACTGACCTCCTGTGTGCAATCACCCATTCTGCTGTCAGGGTTTCTGAAGACAGCACATTGTATTGCATTCTAATGACAATTTACTCACTTTGAATAGAACAATTTAAAAAGTCAGTGCAAAAAAAATACCCGGCATTCAACAAGACCTTGAAACGCTTAAGTTCAGTCTATGGTTCTTCATCCCCAAAGAAATAAAATAAAGGAGTCTGATGACTTAAGGACCCAGACTTGTGCAGTTGTTAGTTCAGTCTTGAAGGTTACTTATTCATGTGCCCCAAACAAATATCCTCAGATGAAGGATTCAGCAAACACAATGAAGTATTAATTAAACTCATTCATCTTCCAGTCACTAACCTTGGTCAGGCATATGGGGTCAGAGACAGGTATGCCACCCAGCACAGGGAGTCAAGCAGAGGTGTAGCCTGGATGGCATGCCAGTCAGTGGAAGGAAACCGGTGCTGTAAGGAGAGATTATGTAAGTTCTATACACAGAGCTGAGAGTCTGGAAGTGTGAGAAAACAGAGCCACCCAGTATGCCATCATGCTGAACTGAACTATTGAAACCTGTGAAGTTTAGCGTTACGGACAGGCGATCCATGTTCTGCTGCACTGGGACATGACTCTATTAAACTGAGAGAAAAAAACACCCCACACAAGAAACGAAAAGAACCGCCAGGGGTCAAAAACAACGTAGATGAAGACTAGAGCAAAGTAAAGCAATGGCAACACAGGAAAAAAACATAGTAGAACAGCAGCAACAGCTACAAACACAATGACCAACTGAGGAACGAGGGCAGGCAGAAATACAGCTAACGAGGGTAAGATGAGAGACAGCTGTGGGCCAAGTACAATCAAGGTGAGGGTCATAATCACAAAGCACTCAAACACTAGAAAAGGGGAGACCAGCGACACCTGTTGACATTTGCTTGATTACTTCACTAGAGCCAATGAGGAGGCATTTGTCATGACTCTGACTGAGAGATTATAATTTAAAAAGATATTTATTAGCCTTCCATGAGCGAGATCTGTGACAAAACACCCAACCTGGGCCATCCATCCATCCATCCATCCATCCATCCATCATGGCAGCTTTTCTATCCCCTACCCCCTTAAGCCAACTGTTCAAATGCTACTGAAAACTAGGAACCAAGAGGAGTTGGAGCACTGACTGGATGGATGGACGGCTCCAGGATGAAGTGAACCAGAAGGCAGACTCAAGTGGAGAGGACTGGAAATCCCGAACCAGGAATCCCAAACTCATTCCTAAAACTAACCTCTGACCTCTAATCTCTGAGCCCTTTGCTCAAAGAGCAATGATAATAACCAAGTTATGAAAACTGCCCAGTGCTCTGCTTAGATACGGTTGGGCTCTAATAGCATGTTCAATTACCTAATTACTAATCAGGGACAGGTGTGACAGTAATACAATGAAAAAATATCCATTTGATAAAGAGTACTTTCTAAATCAGACACATATATATCCAAAGAATTAAAATTAGAAAATGTACAAGAACTAGATGTAATATATAAAGATATCAAAGTTTCTGTTTTGCTAAACTGTCCCCAGGCAGCATCTATCTCATGTACACAAAAAATCATTGCAGCAAATAAGGCCACACAAGAATTAATCGGTGCATGTAAAAGTCTGCAATAATGCAAAATAGGAAAACTACTGTATATGGAAGGAACCTGAATGACAGAATGTTAGACTGCTGGGGAAAGTAAACAGAGAGAGAACAGGCCAGAACTCCTCACCTCTGAACAGTCCTCTGGTCACTCCCAGTGGCACCTCCCCTGCTACCTGTCCAAAGCACCAACTGTCCAATTAAATCACAGCTTCACCCCCTGTCCAACTCAATCGTCACAACTGGTACAAAGTTCACAGAAGAGCTTCTGAATGCTGCTAGAGGAGTGTGAGAAATGGTGCTGCGGAAAGATGAGGGTGAACTGGGATTTTCTATACTAAATACAGAGTGCTACAGTACGTTTGATACAGGAATGTTATCAATCCCGTCATTACCGTAAAGCCTCTACCTCAGTGTTTCCCAACCCAGTCCTCGGGGACCCCAGACAGTCCGCGTTTTTGCTTCCTCTCAGCTCCTAGCAGGTATTCGATATTCCTGATTGGCTGGGACCTGGGAGGGAGCAAAAACGTGGACTGTTAGGGGTCCCCGAGGACTGGGTTGGGAAACACTGGTCTACCTGAACAGGAACGAGAAAACGGGGAGACTACATAAAAACGGCGGGAAAATTCTAGACTTGGTGGGTAAAACTACACTGGAGGGAGTTTGGAACTAGTAAACAAATAATTTTGTGTCACCCTGTGAAAAGTTAAAATGGCTCAGTCTCTGACAAACGGTAGTTTTAAGGATGCCCATGCAGCCCAGTAGAATTAGCACGTGATGGACAGGCTTCCTTTCAAGGATGCAGCCCAGCCCTGTTCCTTATGCTGCCTAGAATGAGCTCTCAGATCCCCCACAACCCAGCTCAGGATAAGTGGTTGAAAGAAGGATCCTGACAGAATTTCATAAAATGGAAATCGACAGGAAGTATCGCAATACAGAGTAAAAATTACTATCAAATATAGAAGATGTTTTTTTTATATATCATTTTTTTCTATCCAATTCATTCATATTGCCACTTTGGCTTCATAATGCTGCCAATTTAATCGGCGGCATTACATAAGGGAAACTGGCAACATGATAGGTGGTACATGCAAGTTACAGCTATTCACAAATCACTGCGTCCTACACAAGGGCTTCCGCACCAGGCGTTTTGCAAGAGAGCAAAAGAGTTTTAGATCTTTCTCCCTTTAAATTCTCTGAAGACAGCAGAGGACAGAAGTATATGTTTTAATTTTGAATTGTGGTGGGTGGAAATGACATGAAGATGGATTTGAGTGGGATTAAAGAGAGGACGTTTAACAGATGTGCTGCCCTGCATTAGCTCTTTCCCCGCTGTCTTCGCGGGCAGATGGGACGCCTAAGAGGACTATTGGTAACATAATAATAGATTTACTCTGCAGGTTAACCTGGACTGAAGGAAACCAGCATGTTTATAATCCCTTTCAGCTTTAATTGTTTTGTTGCTTTGACACTTTTCATGGGCGGGCAGATTGGTTCTTGGTTTTATTCTGTTTTTACAAATGCGGGTAAAAAGTTCATGAGAAACAAACCGCATCTTCAGAGGTGCTAATTCACATTCACACATTCATTTATTTTTCCATTAATATTTCCATCAATGCATAACACTAATATATAATAATATGACATATCATAATAAGATATAATAGTATTGACATTAAAATAAACTAATAAATAAATGAAATTTCATATTATATCCTGCGATGGGTTGGCGCCCCATCCTGGGTTATTCTTGGGAAATGAGAATGTGACATAAAAATAAGATGGTTCAAAAAGTTAAAAGACAATGTTATAATTAATAATTTAATGGAATAAAATTCTATTATAATATATTTGGTTTTGATGTATTTAATATCATGTTCATATACTTGCCGGCACACTATTTTGGAATCCTTTTTAACTTGTCAAAAACAGATAACTGCAGAAAGGTGATGAAACATTGCATAGTCCTTATAACAAATGTCCCGTGGAGAATTTTGGAAAAGGTGTAGTGCATGCTGTGTATTTATGCATTCAGAAGTCATCACACACATTTGCTTACGTCTTTCTCTTGCGTTCTGTACGCATTATATTTTTCACCGGATTGCCTACAGATATGACTGTGATGTGTGAGAAATACTGTACAGTTTAGACCAATCAGGGCCAGGATAGCTCAGCTCTATTCTATTGTACCACAATAATTACTGTAGCAAGTCTAAATCATTGTTCTACAATTATTGTAGAATTTAAAATGACAATGGAATAAAATTTCATATTATGTCCTATGATGGGTTGGCACCCCAACCTGGGTTGTTCACTGCCTTGTGCCCATAGCCTTGGGATAGGGTTAGGACCCCCCATCCCTGAATAGGGCAAGAAGATGGATGGATGGATGGATGGACGGATGGAATTTCATAATAATAGTAGTTTGTATATAGATTGTATATTATAGAAATGGATATAGAACATGCAGTTTTTGAGGTTTCTTTGGTTGTTACCTCACTGATCACATTAATTGCAGCCTGTGGTTCTCTGGGCCAAAACTGTGCTTTCTGCTGCAGGTTTGAGAAACAGATGGAGCTCGCATACAATAAACAGGACTTCTGTCTACAGTTCCATTGGCTTACTGTGGCACCCAACCAGCAGGACCTCTGGAAGTCCACCGCAGCATTGGCTAAAACCTACTGCCCCTTTAACTATCAGCTAATGTACACACAGTACCATGCGGCACCTGAGCACCTATCAAGATAAAGAGACTAATGTCAGCAAAGAGTGAGCACAAAATGAACGGTAATGCTGAGGACCATCTTTTGCAAGCCACCCCCCCCCCCATAATGCTGATGCTGGCAACTACTATTATTCAGTATTAATAACACCTTTCCTGTAAATGTGATGATTCTACCTAGAGTGGTCAAAGAATTTCCCCGCCGTGCCATCTGTTAATTATTAATAATAATTATCTTATAATGCTTATCTACCCATCCATTTTCAATTTGCTTCCCCTGGTGAGGGTCACAGAGGCAGCATGCCAAGAACATGAGGCCACACCTCTCTTGCAAGGCCAAAGATTCAGGCTTGCTTTCTGGCACTGCCAGGCTTTCCCAAACAAGCCAGGGAACATAATCCCTCCAGTTTGTCCTGGTCTACTGAGCAGGCAGTGCCCAGAACAGCTCTTTTGGGAGCTGGCTAAGGAGTAGAAAATTCCCATATCAGCTGAGATGACTCTCCTTGATCTGAAGGGGTAATGACTCTATTTCGAGGTTTCTCAAGTTTGACCTCCTCCTCCACCTTGTCATGGATAGTGAGCACTTGTCTTGAGGAGAAACTCCATTTGAGCCACTTTTACTCAGGAACTTGTTGGTTTGGTCAGTTCCCCCAGCTCAAAATTATAGGTGAGGATAGGGACGTAGACTGACAGGTAAACAGCTATCCGATGACTTGCTGCCTACTTCCTTATCCTGGATCTGCTCTTAATTGCATCCACTGAACCGATTCGCCTGTCAGTCTCATGTTCCCTTTTACCATTACATCAAGGACAAGAACAAAATCCTGAGGAACTGAAATTCATTCACCAAGGGCAGACTTTCTCTGCTTACCTGAACTGAGCAATCCATTCTTTTTTGAGAAAAGTCCATGGCCTTACATTTGGAGATGCTGAATCTTATCAGAGCTGCTTCATTTCCCTGCAGTAGCGCACCACTCAAGTGGATGCTGAATGTTCTGGTTGAATAAGGCTGAAAGAATGGCAACATCTGTGGATAACAGGAAGGTCACCTTCTAGCTTTTCATAACAGACTCCAGGACAAACACTCTGAAGGACCTCGACTTTGTGTGAAGGATGAGGATACTGCTATCATTTACAAAAATTTAGCCGATGCTTTTGTCACAAGTGTTTCAATGTGGTGATTGTTACGGACAATCAAAGGCTTAAGCAGAAGTTCAACAAGAAGTTCACTATCACAATTAGATCTAGGAGGCAATAATAATCATGACCTTCCAGGTATTTCTTCCACAAGTGCATTGAAGTTACCCAGTAGGATCACAGAGTCCATAATAGGTTATTTTCATCACCTCTCCCACTTGCTTGACAAAGTCTGAGTACTCTCAACTACTGTTTGCTAATGAGTACATGTGAATTGTTTTTATGTCGAGTAATGATATGTGCACACAGACAGCAGAGTTTTCCTCTCTGCACCTTTCTGTCACATAGAAGCAACCTGTTTACAGGTTTATAACACCCTCACTGGAACATGAGGACTGGTTCAGACACCTTTACTGGGATAACATTGCTTTTACAGACACCTTTACTGGGATGACTCCACTGTCACAGACACCTTTACTGGCACATAAGGACTGGATTAGACACCGTTACGGGGATGACATCACTGTCAAAGATGTCTTTATTGGAGTAACATCACTGTCACAGACACCTTTACTGGCACATAAGGACTGGTTTAGACACCGTTACGGGGATGATATCACTGTCACAGATGTCTTTATTGGAGTAACATCACTGTCACAGACACATTTACTAGGATATTAGAACTGGTTATGGCATCTTTACTGGGACATGAGAAATGGGTCAGACACCTTAACTGGGATGACATTGTTACAGACAAATTTACTGGAATAACATCATTGTCAAAGGCACCTTTACTTGTATATGAGGACTGGATCAGACACCTTCACTGTCACAGACAGCCTTAATGGGCAGATCTTCAGTGCTTCAGTGTTGCTTCCATTATTATTCACAGATGGAGAGAAAACTGGATACAGTGTACCAGTGAATCTGTCTTTAAAGGTGTAGATGAGTGACATGTCAGCGGGGTTGAAGAAGGACACCTCCCCCCTGTCATAGTCCAGCTGCACTCTGATCCTCCGCGGTTTCCATTTCACTCTAAGGCGGGTTGATGGTGAAGTGAATGCCTTGTACTCATCACCATTCCTCAGACCTATTACCCAGAATCCACTCTGTGGGCTGCATGTAAACTTCCCCCTCCTCTGTGCAGATCCTTTTACCACTCCTACATCCCACTCAGGTTTGTCCCCCACTATCACCTCCCAGCTGTGTTTCCCTGAGTTAAACCCCTCAGAGCCCAACACATTCACATAGTGAGTGAACCTCTCGGGGTTGTCAGGAAGTTGCTGCTTAACTCCAGTGTCTCTCAGACTGGTTAGATCATCAGACACAGAGAGCCAGGGGTGTGCAGTGTTCAGGTCTAGAGTCACAGGAGCTGTGGGTTAAAGAGAAAGGTAGAGTTAATCATTTTTCTCAATACTGTACCATTAAAAAAACAACATTAGCATTTACAAAAGTTAACATTTCACAAATGGAAGCTGGACAAATATAGTGTAAACTGGTAAGAATAACATGCTACTTTTTATTAAAGTGGCTCTTAAAGGCAATTATTTTGTCTATGGTAAACTGATATATGTCTATGTAAAAACAAGAAATTATAAAGCATTTAAATGTTTTCCAAATGAAAACTGTTTCTATCTGTCAGTATCTTTAAGAAGAATGCCAATTAATTCCTTCAGCATTTTAAAAATACTAATAAAGTCTAAACGTTGTTTTTCTCTATACACCCATCTCTCTGCTCCCCAGTACAGTACATATACATTTATTTATTTAGCATAGGCGACGTACCAGTGAGGAGGACAACACGTCACAGGCAAAAAGCTGTGAGGGAGCCAGCTAAGGTACCAGTGCTGCTAGGCTGAGTGGGTGACAGTATAATCCACTCAGACACTGCTCTCTGCTTTATACAGCCATTTCCCCCAGTACTCACTGTACCAGTGCTGCTAGGCTGAGCTCTCAGTGAGTGACAGTATAATCCACTCAGATACTGCTCTCTGCTTTATGCAGCCATTTCCCCCAGTACTCACTGTACCAGTGCTGCTAGGCTGAGCTCAGAGTGGGTGACAGTATAATCCACTCAGATTCTGCTCTCTGCTTTATGCAGCCATTTCCCCCAGTACTCACTGTACCAGTGCTGCTAGGCTGAGCTCACAGTAAGTGACAGTATAATCCACTCAGATACTGCTCTCTGCTTTATGCAGCCATTTCCCCCAGTACTCACTGTACCAGTGCTGCTAGGCTGAGCTCTCAGTGAGTGACAGTATAATCCACTCAGATACTGCTCTCTGCTTTATGCAGCCATTTCCCCCAGTACTCACTGTACCAGTGCTGCTAGGCTAAGCTCAGAGTGGGTGACAGTATAATCCACTCAGATTCTGCTCTCTGTTTTATACAGCCATTTCCCCCAGTACTCACTGTACCAGTGCTGCTAGGCTGAGCTCACAGTGAGTGACAGTATAATCCACTCAGATACTGCTCTCTGCTTTATGCAGCCATTTCCCCCAGTACTCACTGTACCAGTGCTGCTAGGCTGAGCTCAGAGTGGGTGACAGTATAACCCACTCAGATACTGCTCTCTGCTTTATACAGCCATTTCCCCCAGTACTCACTGTACCAGTGCTGCTAGGCTGAGCTCACAGTGAGTGACAGTATAATCCACTCAGATACTGCTCTCTGTTTTATACAGCCATTCCCCCCAGTACTCACTGTACCAGTGCTGCAGAGCTGAGCTCCTGGTGAGTGACAGTATAACTCATTCAGATACTGCTCTCTGCTTTATACAGCCATTTCCCCCAGTACTCACTGTACCAGTGCTGCTAGGCTGAGCTCCCAGTGAGTGACAGTATAACCCATTCAGATACTGCTCTCTGCTTTATACAACCATTTCCCCCAGTACTCACTGTACTGCACAATCTCCAGCATCTTCTCCCAGACTCTGAACCTCAGAGAACCGAGGTGTTTGGCCACATCTATCAGCGCCCCTGAAGGTAGCTTTGGATACTGCAGTGAGCACTGGGTTCTGCAAAGACAGTGACAGACAGGGGTCAATGATGCTGTGGGGTCTGAAGGTCAGACACACAATAGGAAGGTGGCTGAGAGTCTGCAGCATCATTAACTCCCCTCAGTCCAGATAATTTCTTGATTGGATGAAAGATTCCTTAAAGAATGTGTGTGTGTGTCTTTGTGTGTGTGTGTGTGTGTGTGAGAGAGAGAGAGAGAGAGAAAGAGAGAGAGGCAGGTAGACTGGGGGGGGGGGGCATCTAATTCTTTACAAATCCGGGGATCATCTGCCACTGTTTTCAAGCTTGATTAAAATATGCAGACAGTTATTACATACTTTTCCTTGATGTACTTGATGGTCTGAAACAGAAAAACAAAATTATTTTATGAAAAATATTATACAGCCTTCCATAGTAAATCATCAGGCAACACAAAGAAATTCCATCAGCAAAATGGTCTGTGTCACTGAAACATTTGAACTTCTTACAGTATATCTACTTCAGACACACTTTAGGATTGTTTGTCTCTGCCAGCAAACACATAGAACAATGCAGGAAAATCATCTCCTACTTTCAAGAAGTAGATGTCCTCAGCTTTCATGATCTTCTCAATATCTCTGATCTTCTCCGACAGGATGGAGACCTGTTCGGAGATGTTTTCTATCTCATCCTTCATCCTCTGGCTCTTCTGTACCTCTTCCTCTCTCAGTACAGCCAGTCTGGCCTCCTCTTCCTCTACCAGGAACTGATGGAGTTTATCAAATTCCTCCTTTATCCTCTTCTCAGTTTGCTGGGCCTGACTCTGAAGGCGAGAAATGCTGCGTAAACCTTAAGGTAATTTTCACAGTGAAGTTTTAGTTTCTCAGAATAAATATCCATACCTTGATGTGTTTGGCTGTTTCATCAAACTCTTGTTTAACATTTGTAAACTCCTCCAGCTTTTCCTTTAATAGAATCAGTGAAGCCCTGAGATCCTTCTGAGATAAAATAGACAGACATGTAATGAGAGAAACATTGAACATATGGTCAACATGTGATAGACAACATGCTTATTTCATAATATTGGTGTGAATAAAAATGAAATTACAGTTATCCAGCTTCCATGACTGTTTATCCATTATGGGTGGTGGGGTGGGGGGGGGATGGGGGGGGGGCAGGGGGGGCTTTTGTCCTGAACCTGAAGCCAAGCCCTTGCAGCTTTTTGGGGAGTAAAGGACCATGCTCAAGAGTCCAGTGGAGATTTGACTATTTTGCTGGGGATTGGATTTGAGCTGGCGAACTTGCAAACACAGGCATAAAAGTCTGATCCACAGGGCCTATCATTGCTCCCAATATACCTCACATACTACATTTACACATTTACTTCTGACTGAACAATATGCTATATACTGTACAATAACAGTGGAAAAGGAATATGAAGACAAGACATATTCCATGACATTGGCAGAAGTTTATCTACTAGTGATGTCAAACAAACTACCAATCATATCCAGCATCTTTACATGTGTATAAAAGTACCATATAACCTATAAATTCTGTAATTGAGGATCCCTATAAAGATACTGTATTTGGCAAAAAAAACGATCAAACATTAGAGAACATGGTATGATCACACATGACATGACAGTGGACGACCGAAGCACACCACAAAACATACAGAACCAGACAAAGAACATCATCATAATAAACCACAAATTGTCACTGAAGAATAATCATAAGATTCAACTAATAAAGAACGCAATGAACTAATGAACGAATCTAATATCATGTAAGCCACAAAGCATGCTGGGATAGGCATCACACGGAAATGGATAAACTCATGAAATCTTTCCCGCCAGAACCCCATCCAACCTTCACGCAGAAACATACAGAAAATAAGCAGACCTGTTTTTTTCTACAAACTCCCACAGTTTAGAAAACTGACAGCAAGTCATGATCTCAATTCCAAAACCACCACAGAAATTAAAGCAACTTTGTATTACATTTGGGTTTGCGTATAGTCGAGTGTGAATTTCTTCTGCTCTAAATATGCTTTTATCATATTATATTGATGGCCATTACATTTACAGTACTTGTTTGCAAGTGTCAGGGGCTGAATGATATAGAAGAGAATACCTTCTTATCCTGCACAGCTTCATCCACTGGACAGAGCTGGTGGTTTCTCCGTTTCTTTGCAGTGAGACAGACCACACAGACGGGCTCCTGGTCTTCTATACAGAAGAGCAGAATTTTCTCTCCATGGAGACTGCATCGAGATGCCCTCTTCTCTGCTACCTCTCTTTCACTCCTTTGCTTTGAATAAAGTTCCACAACGTTTCTTAAGACGATGTTCACAGGGGGATCTTCCACGGAGGATTTCCTCCTGCACAGTGGACACTCCCGAGAGCTGTTCTGTGTCCAGAACCTCCGCAGACATGCTCCACAGAAGCTGTGGGCACACTTCAGGACAACGGGATCGATGAAGAAATCTGAGCAAATGGAACAAGAGAGCTCCTCATCCAGAGATGAAGTTTCAGCAGCCATTTTCCAGATTCGATTATGATGTGTATCTTCTTATACTAGGAAAGTACGTTTGGCATGATTTTGCCCACTTGCAGTGTGAATATAGTGGTAGGAGTGGTTTAGGACGATCGATGGACTCGTTTTCAGTGACAAGTCTGTGCAAGTCACCACACTCCATGCCCATCTGGTAAAGTTGGTATTTCTGACATGCCATCATTAATTGCTGACTCTGGCTTGAAAAGCCAGTTCATTTAAACCTGTCACCTCGCCAAACTGCACGCCTGCTGTTTCTCGTTGTGTGAACATAGACGGGAGCATGCATTTGGCGCATGTGGGTAGTACAGGCGGCCTGAACTGCTCCAAATGTGGGCATGTGGGGCAGGAACAACCCACCTGTTCAGACAGGGAGCAGGAGGCGGGAAACAGCAGGGCTGCGGGGGCGGCTGGGGCTGTGCTGGCATGTCAGTTGGGAGCCTGAGGTGGACCCTCCCGGTCGCTGTGGTGGATAAAGCGCAGGAAGCAGATCTAGATGGGAACATGGAAGCGGCATTCGTGCTGCCACACTGTAATACCAACACTAGCACAGTTAATGCACACACATCTGCATATCTGGCTTTTTAACGGGTTGAATATAGTTAATCCGATCTGGGGGGCGGGGGGCAGTACTCTCTGGAGGGGTCTCTGTGTGATTTTGACAGCAGGTGTCAGCCTGGGGGGTTTTACTGGAATCAAAGCTGCTTCTCCCTGTGCTCCGTTCTAGATGGTACATCGAGTAAAAAGGTCGGCGTAAGTGAATTTTTCCCTCATGTACATAAGTTCGTTCGGCCAGTGATTCACTTCCGAAAGATGGTAGGAGTTGAGCTGTTAAGTGAGAAATGTCTTAATATTAATTAGAAAGTACAATAAAAAAGGTTTTGGAAAAAAAAGTCCTTAAAAGACCATAAAAAGAAATATTTTTGCCACCGATGTTTCATAAACTATGTTGTGTTCATCTTAACACCGTTCTTGCTCTACCTTTTCTGTTTGCTGCCTATGGAGGCCGTGAGGATGGGATCAGGTAACATAAAGGCAGCAGAGACAGGCAAACGTGCTGCTCCTTAGTCATGGAACTAGATTAAGTGCAAGGGAGGCTGTTCAATTTTCACTGACAATGAGAGTGAATGTCCCAAATGTAGAAGAGCCTGTAAAGCAGTGGTCAGCAACCCTGTTCCTGCAGATCTACCACCCTACAGAACTTAGGTGCCGCCCTAATTTAGCAGACCTGATACAGAGAAGTACTGGAGCCAGCGACTTTGAAGCTAATCGTTGGCTCTAAGACTGAGATGCTACTGAAGGTTCTGATATCGGTATCAGGTGTACCTTGTAAATTAGGGCTGTACCTTAGCTCTGATCTGCAGGAACAGGGTTGCTGACCGCTGATGTAAATGGTTGTCTTTTATTAGTTAAAGTTGACATTGAAGGCATATTTTATTCCGTAAATATTTATGCACCCAATATAGGAGACAGGCACGTTGATTTCTTGCAAATGTTTCACAGAGTTTTGGAACTTTGTTTCAGGGTTTCCAGCTCTCACGCATCTGGCATGACATACTTTCAGACTCTCACGTTCATGCAAGAAATCTTATGAGAAATCTAAATTATAAGGGTTTGGGGTGGTTTGCAAACCCCACAGACTATTTACAAGGTAATAAAACTGTTACATACATGTAAATGCATGTGCAGAGGGTTTATTGTAATTGGTGGGACTGGAAAGCACCTTAGATTTGACTGTTGTCTATAAAAAAACAGGAGCCTCATTTTCAGTCATCCAGTTGCTTGCCAATGTTATTGGGATTTGCTTGCAGGGACTTGCACAGACACAGGGCATCTTATTCTGTTATTTGTTTTGGAAACTAGAAGAAGTTGAATTCCTCCAGTGTACAGAAGCAAATTTCTTCACATTACACTATGCAAAGCGCATAAAACTGTCACACACACTTTCCTAGCCACACACCTGTCGCATATTGTAGCTAGTATGACAATATGTAAATCAATTGCTTATTACATATAAAACCACGCCATCAAATGAAAAAGAATAATAAAACAGAAAACAGTTCAACTTATCCAGAGTCATTCTAATCAAAGTGACATGCAACTGAGATACTAGAGTCAGTCAGTCTTTAGCATTAAGCGGCTAGTTATACAGTTCAATGGTGAAATCACACTATCACCCATGGGATTTGATGACATCACTCTACCAGTCATGTGATTTGAACCAGCCATCCATTTTCTGAAACAACTTATCCTATTCATGGTCAAGGGGGCCTGAAGCCAATGGCTGCAAGGCAGGGAACAACCCAGGCACACTCACATACAGGCACCAATCCATCACAGGGCACACTCACATACAGGAAATTTGGTAATTCCAATTATTCTCATTACGTTTTCAGCTAGTGGAACCTCCACAACTGCACAAAGTAGACATACAAATTCCACAAACATAGAAAACCTTGAGGAGACTTGAACTCAGGTTCCAGAGAAATGAGGTGACAATGTTTGCGGAATTTGTATGTCTACCCTGTGTGGTACCACCACACTGTACCACTGCACCATTGATGTTATAAACAAAGCCCTAATTCTCAGACTTACGACAATTGAACAGAATGTGGTGTTTGTAATTGTATTATCAACCTCAATCAATTCACTGTGCTTTGACGTCAAGGCTGCCATAACTTTCAGGCGTTGGCTTCATAGCATGCTATAACATGCCATGTATGGGGCTAAGCTTTGGAAATGGCGCAATGCCTTTGGTCGAATAGAAATGGCGTAAATCCAGGAAGCAGACCCATCTGGTGCTTAACTGAAGCTTTTCTACCGTCCATTCAGCAATATCGACTGCCAAGGTAACTTTCCAAACAAATGTCAATATTCTGCTACCAACCCATGAAATAACTCACTATTTTTTTAACCCCATACATCTTCTCTGCAGATTTTCTTCTTTTGAAGACATCATGACAGTAAACCAGCTCCCCCTGCCTAACACTTCCTGTTTCTCCTCCAGTACACATTCCTCATCCTTTGTGCATCTTTGACAGATTTTTAAACTTCTTTTTTTAAACGTGTTGCATAGACAGTCCATTACTCAACATCCAATCTCCAGTCTCCTTCGCCCATCAAGCGAAGCTGCGAATAAAATGTCTCCCTAACCGAGAAATCACTCACCACGTTTCGGGCATGCAGCGAGCCAAAAGACAGGACACCCAGAGAGTGCCTTAATCTGAGTCTCACGACACACTCGTGGAGAGCAGTGACAATGGAGGCCATTTCAAGGGGTCGATCCGGCACAGCAACAGCTAATGCCTGAGTATGGCAGCCATCAGAGTGACCAAACCAAGGACAGGTCTACTCAGCTACAGAGAAATGGTCACTCTCCAGTCTGCATACCTCAGACAATGCTGCCACTGAAATATAGAGTTTACAAAGTTCCCCCGACAGTATCACCAAAATACCTACCTGGATGGGCTGCCTCAAATTAAGAGGCGAGTGCTGCCATGCAGCAGGCAATGCCTCAGGCTCGCACCAGCCCCATTGGGTCTCCAGGAATGAGGTTCCCGAAGGCTTTCCCATCCCCTTCATGGTGCGTTCAGCCTTCCTATGGGTGGCTTTTACAGAGCTACACCTGCAGAAAGCAGAGTAGAGACCTGTCCACTGCCTTCGAGCTGTGTGCAATATTTTAATGGTGGCTGGAATGCCAGTCCCATCTCAAACCCCGAAATTTATCCCCCCGAATCAGAGAATTGCTTGCAGGGCCAGATGCAGTTTAATATCATGAATGAATGAATGAATGAATGAACGAATTAATTTGTGTGTATATTTTTATTTATTTATTTATTTATTTATTTATTTATTAGGGCTGTCATTCAATCAAGCTTCCAAATTGCGATTAATTACATAAACTAAGTGATTAATCACACATGATTGCATGATGTGCAATATTAATATTGATAATATGGAACTGTCACCTTGCAAGGATCATGATAGTCTGCTGGGTTGAAACCATTAGCAAGTTGCGCTTACAAATTTTTTACTCAAAAAAGTTTGGGACACTGTGTAAAACGATTTGCAAATCATATAAACCCATATTTAAGTGAAAACAGAACAAACACATCATGAGAAATCTTATTGTTTTATGACAATTATATGAATTTGAATTGCCAGAAACACATTTAAAAAAATTTGGGACAGGGGCAACAAAAGACTGGAAAAGTTATGCAATGCTAATAGAAAGGTTCATTGGCAGCAGGTCAGTAAGATGAGTGGGTATAAAAGGAGCCTCCCTGACAGGCAGTAAAGATGTGGAAAGGTTCACTACTTTGTGAAAGACTGTGGACAAATAATGCAACAACCATGCCTTGCTGCCAATATGATAAAGATACAACCAGGGTCGCATGGATGATAGTAACGCATGCAGATGACATTGTGTCTTTTTTTTATTCCAGACACCATCCAGAAGATCATTCTGGAATGAACTAATGTGGATGGTAGCCATGTTTTTGGAGAGAGGCGGAAGAAAATGGACCAAATCAGTCTACATGCATACTTTGGGCTTCTTGTACTTGCTAGTGTTTTCAGATCCAGCAGGGAATCTACTGAATCCCTGTGGAATGCAGAAACTAGCCGAGAACTTTTCCATACAACAATATCTCTGAAAGTCTTTCGCATTTATTCTAATCTAATGGATTATCCACTTTGATAACCGAGACACCTGACCAGCGTTACTGTTGAGCAGGTTATATCATTTTGGGGCCGCTGTCCTTTTAGGCAGTGAAAATGCCAAATGTGGAATCAAGATCTGGATTGCCGGTGATGTTGCTTCATCATATACATGGAACATGCACGTATATACTGGGAAGCCTGTTGGAGGAGCCTCTTAGAAAACCATGAGTAACAAAAATACGAATATCGCGCTAAAGAGTAATGTTACTCAGTGTAATACTGCAAAGGATTTGGAAATTTAACCATTTCTGGCACATAATTAAAAGATTCAGAGAATCTGGAGAAGTCCCTATATGCAAGGGGCAAGGCCGAAAGCCTATAATGTATAACCGTGATCATCAGGTCCTGGGACGGTACTGCATTAGGAACAGATATGATTCTATAGTGAAAATCACTGCATGGGCTCAACCACATTTCCGAAAACCATTATCTGTGAACACAGTTCGTTGCTGTATAGACAAATGCAGGGTGAAAGTCTAGCATGCAAAGAAAGAACCATATCTAAACATGATCCAGAAACACAACTGAGTTCTCTGGGCCCAAGCTTATTTAAGATGGACTGAGGCAAAATGGAAAACTGCCCTATGGTCTGACAAATCAATACCAAATGAAAACTTCTATTTGGAAACCATGAACACCACATTCTCCAGACTAAAGAGGAGAGGGACCATCCAGCATCCGTGATGGTGTGGGGGTGCATTAGTGCCAAAGGCTTGTTTAGCTGCAGATCTGGAAAGGCACCATTAATGCTGAACGATGTTTGGGTTTTGAGCAACTTATGCTGCCATCCAGATAACATCTTTTTCAGAGAAGGCCTTGTATATTTAAGCAAGACGACGCCAAACCACATTCTGCATGTATTACAACAGCATCTCTCCATGGAAGAGTCCGGGTGATAGACTGGCCGGCTTGCAGTGCAGACCTGTCACCCGTTTAAAACATTTGGTGCATCATGAAACAAAAAAATACAACAAAGGAGACCCTGAAAAGCTGAGCAGTTGAAATCCCATATCAGGCAAGAATGTGACAACATCTCACTTTCAAAACTCCAGCAAATGGTCCCCTCAGTTCCCAAACGTTTACAGAGTGTTGTTAAAAGAAGAGGTGATGCAACCCAGTGGTAAACATGCCCCTGTCCCAACTTTTTTGGAACATGTTGCTGGCATCAAATTCAAATTCAAATTACTGTATATGTCATAAAACAATACATTTTCTCAGTTTCAACATTTGACATGTTGTCTTTGTTCTATTTTCAGTTAAATATGGGTTTATGTGATTTGTAAATCATTGCATTCTGTTTTTGTTTAAATTTAAGTAACAAAAATATAAGTAAAAGTGATGATAAAGAGAGGCTAGGCTACTCCAAGAGGCTAAATGGCACATGAACTGTATATGCTTAATATCCATCAAACCTGAACATCTGCTTTTAAGATGTATTTGCATCGCAGTCGTGCTGTGACGATATTTAAATTCTGCTTTGCGATACTGACAGACGACTATTGTCATTCAGTTTTTATCTTTAGCGCTTCCAAACAACTGATGCTTTCACTCTTTTTGGATCGTCACCCTATGTGCAATGTCTTCCTTCTGCCGTATTGCCAAGTAATCAAGTAGGACAATTCTAATCAATGCTTTTTCATAATCAAGTAATGGAGTTTAATCCCGTTATCGTGACAGCTGTACTCTAAACAGAATTCACATGACACTGATAACGACAGTGTCACTTTTGCATTCATTCAGTACTTATATACATCAAGAATGTGAACAATAATTAGTTAATTTTTAAATGCAGTCAGGCAGCATTATATTCTACAAGGTCACATTTGTGGTTAAAACACTTGGTTAGGATTTTAGACCAAAATTTTGGTGTAATTTGTGTTACAAAAATGAATGATAGACGCAGCAGAAGAGCCTGTCTACGTTTCTGTCTATCCATGTTTTTTTTTAAATCTAATTTTCACCTTTTAGGGTGACATTTGAAGAGTCCATTGTGATTTTTACGTACTCACTATTCCCAACAGTAGAGTCAAATTCGCCATATAAAAGACAGATTTGCAATATGTCATGCAGCGAGCTATAAAAAGCAAAGGACTTCATTTTGCCATTAAAGGATTCGCCATTTTCTTTTTTTCTTACTTTGTAAATCAACGGCATGAACCGGCTATTCTTGCGCATCCATCCATCCATTTTCCAAACTGCTTATCCTACTGGGTCGGTGGGATTGTTGCGCATATGTTGTCCTAATTGTGCTTAATATCCATGACTACAGTGACCTCAAAAGCCCTAAAAACATGGCGGGAGCAGATGAACAGTAGGCTGTGTGAGTGCATTATATTAAAATATAAATCTCCAGAAATGTATAAAGTCTTATATGTACATGAAATGTACAAAAAAATGCACAGAATCTTCAGTAGCTGCAAACATCGCAGCAGCTTCCCATAGCATCGGATCTGCACATGGATCCCCCATGAGTGAAGAGGGCCAGGCTCACAGCCTTGATTCTCACATATATTATTATTCCTTAGAATTCGGTTCAAAACAATAGGAGAGTTTTTGCATCAACAAAGCAATCACTTGCTGAAAGGCGGTGAGACCCTGTGGACTTCAGGGACTGAAGCCCACTGCATGACTTTCAGCAATTCACTAGCAAAACAATCACACATTCAAAAAGACCTGCAATCCATCAATTCAATAAAAGACTCTATCTGACCTTCTACATAAAACAGAAATGCTCTTGGACTTACAAAGCCAGCTGGGATTAATTCCTTTTCCCCAAGACCCAAGAATGGTGATCATTTGCCATAATACACAAGACTATGCAAACTCTGACAAGGCTCATTGCTCTGTATTCTGCAAGCCTGGAGTTAGTCAGCTTGCAAAGACCGTAGTTCAATGCGCTGGAATGAAACTTCTGTGCTTTTTTCCTTTGCATATTCACATTGCATTTTACAGTTTTCATATACAAACCAATAAGTTTCATGTGTCATGCATGTTCTCTATGTTATGATCTTGTACTAACACCGAACTTAATCGTAATGACATCATTCAAATAATGACCTCTCTGACTCCAATTAAAATTATAAATTCAAGATTGTGGTGAATAATCCTTGGCACATATAATATCAGGTATAAAGGACATCGTTAAAAATGTAGTTGTGAGCAGTAAAAATGTTATATTGTTTTATGATGATAAACATATGTTCTTCTGTTGTTTCATAATAAAGCAAATATATGAGAACACCCTATATACACTTGCAATAATATTACATTCATATTACTACTTAAATACACACTACTACTTAATAAACACTGTACTGTTATTGTGTCTTTTGGCGATAGTAACAGGGTGAATTGCAAGATTTTGTCCTGCATCATGGCACTTAGGTAATTTGTAGTTTGTACTTTAACATAGATATAGAATTAATAACATTAAGCCGGTTCTCAAAATGACCTGGACTATTTAAACTAGCTGACACTGTAGAACGTTGATAAGGAGTCCTAATTCCACTGAATACTGCAGGCGAAAATTAGTATCTTCTGGGTTAGAGGATGGCTATCAGAATTCATTAATATTCATTAAATTCACCCTCCAGTATTATTACAAGCATGTTAACCTGCTATATGCAATTCCCCTAAAGCGATGGTTTAAATAGGGTTCAGTGATTTCCTGTGTGATATATGGTGCTCAAAGCTGTTTCAGTACCAGAACATTTTGTCAATTACTTGAAACAGAAATACATTTACTGAATAAGACTTTAATATATGAACTGATGAATGCAATTCCAGCTGAGCAAAGTCACAGTAACACAGGGCCGGAAGGAACACGGTCACGTCATTCAAACAAGGACCTGAAAATGTAAAAGTGTGAGTTGAGTTGAAGCTTGGCGGCATAACTGTGCCTGGTCCTGCCAGATACCCAGGGACAGATGTTCCAGCAAACATCTGCATGCATGCACGAGACATAGGAGGCTGGCAGCCATTACCAATGGCAAAATATGGACTCATCATGGACGTTTAATTCCATGGATTTAAATTTCTTCCAGGTACTCCAGATTCATCATGCAGTCCAAAATTATGCAGCTACACTAAAAGTGTACACTGTGTATATGGGCCAAGCAATGGACTGGCATCCAATCGAGGGTGTACCCCAGCCTCGTGCCCTGTGCTGCATGGGATGGGCTCCGGGCTCCTTATCAGCCTGACCAGCAGTGATCATTAACTGGAGGACTCCGGCCCACATCTGGACCAAAACACAATTAAATCCGGACCACACAATACAGATCCTCCAGTGATGGACCTATGAGAGGGTTGCTGCCACCCCTTCCTTTGGCTTGCTATCCCATCTTCCAACCTGGTTTTGAGCATTGTAACTATTATATAAATCCATCCAACTAGTCGTCCATTTTCTGTACCCCTGTCTCATATTCAGGGTCACCAGGGGTCTGGAGCCTATCCTAGAACCTATGGGTGCAGGGCAGAGAACAATGTAGGATTGGCACACTCATCACCCATCGCAGGGCACGCTCACACATCATTCACTCACACATACACACCTGCGTGCAGTTTTGATAACTCCAATTCACCTTTGCATGTTTTTGGACTGTGGTGGGAAACTAGTGAACCCAGGGGAAAACCCACAACTACATAAGAAGAAAATGCAAACTGCACACACACGTAGCCACAGCAGACTCGAACAGTGGTCCAGTTTTCTTGTAGCATGATAACTCAAAAAGTATTCTATGGATCTTTTTCCACACCCTGCAGACACATTGTCTGTGTAGTGAAGTGAACTTGATTAAATTCTGAAACAGATTCCACCAAAACTGGAGCAGGGCTAGATAGCGATCACAAAGAAAAGGGTAGTTTTGACACTTGATCTTGTCAGGACAAAAACTCATAACTTATTTGAAGAATCTTTTTCAAACTTTGAAGACATATTGTATGGTTGAACAACTGGAACTGATAATGAAAATTGCCTAAAACCTGAAGCAGTGTTGCTTCGTGGCAGCAAAAAGAAGGGTACAGTAACTGCAGATGGCGTTAGACCTTGTAAGATAGAATTTATTACTACTGCAGAAAAATGTTACATGGATAAAAATCTACATCAGATTTCTTATTGTGATAAATTGCCCCAAAAATGAAACAACAGCTCTGTGTGCCAACAAAAGAAGGAAAGGAGAAGGAAATGTAGACGACACTTGATCTTGTGAGCAAAGTAACTCTAAAATTATTTGACGGTATGCATGAAGATCTGGAATTGCTGTAAAATTAACCACCGCCAAATAGTGATAGCGAAGGGCAGCCTCAGACACTTGATCTTTTCAGCATGATAAACATTCAGTCGGATCTTTTCCAAACTTAATAGATGGGTAAAGATTTGGACCGCTTCAAATTGTGAGAGGAATTGCACCAATATTGAAACAATGCTGTTTAGTGGAAGCAAAGAGAAGGGTGACTGCAGAAGATGCATGACCTTGTGAACAGAATAACTCAATTTGATCTTAAGATTCAAAATTCACTTTTTGATCTTTGATGATCTTTGTACCACTGCACAAAAACATTATATGGATGAAAATCTACACATGATACACCTGAGACAAGACACCAGAAACTTATGTAGTAGCAGTAGGTGAGAGCTGAGGGCTGAAAAGCAGGCGGCAGCTGCCATCTTGTGAACATCGTATTTGGTGGATCTTTGGGCAAACTTCCCTGGAACATTGCATGGGTCATGTATGTTATTTTATAGTTTTCATCCATCCATCCATCCATCCATTTTCCAAATGGATCTATCCCGGAAGCAATGGGCATGAGGCAGGGAACAACCCAGGATGGGGGGCCAGCCCATTGCAGGGCACACTCACACACCATTCACCCACGCATGCACACCTACGGGCAATTTATTAACTATAGTTTTCATGTCTATAATTATTATAAAATGTATGGGATAGTACAAATGAAACGTTTTGGGGAAGTGTGTCCAAACTGTACTGTATATACATTCATACATCCATCCATCTATCTGCCAACAGCATCTCCTAGAAAGGGTCTCAGGAGGCCTGAAGTCAGGGATACATCCAGCATCAACTGGGTTTCACAATTAATGAAACGCTTAGAAGTAAAACAAACACACCCTAATGAAACGCTTAGAAGTAAAACAAACACACCCTAATGAAACGCTTAGAAGTAAGCGTTTCATTAATTGTGAAACCCAGTTGAAATATGTATTCTTAATATCATGTAATATCAAATACTTATCACACTTAACAAAGTGTGATAAGCTACGAGGTGCAATGTCTGTGGGAAATGAAAAGGCATCGATGCTTCTAGAAAGTGTTAATGGCAAAGCTTTTGTGCGCTGAGATTCGTGTGGGCGTGTGTTTATGTGGCTGCGTGTATGTGGTGAGAGAAGGAAACTGAAGCGGAAATAAAGTTACCAAGGGAAGAAAAACGGTGTGGCTCTTATATACAGATGAAAATGCTTTGAACCAGCATGGCTGCATTTGCTCAACAGCAGACCTTTTAAATTAACACCAGGTTTCTGTAGCTAATGATGAAAATATGCAACATATTTCAAACATCTATTAATCCATGATTTTCATACTCTACCATATCAACCGTGAGTTTCATGGCAGAAGAGTTGGTCAACACAACATGGTGCAGTGGTTAGCACTGTTGCCTCACACCTCTGGGACCCGGGTTCGAGTCTCCGCCTGGGTCACATGTGTGCGGAGTTTGCATGTTCTCCCCATGTCGTCGTGGGGTTTCCTCCGGGTACTCCGGTTTGCCCCCACAGTCCAAAAACATGCTGAGGATAATTGGAGTTACTAAATTGCCCGTAGGTGTGCATGTGTGAGTGAATGATGTGTTAGTGTGCACTGCGATGGGCTGGCCCCCCATCCTGGGTTGTTCCCTGCCTCGTGCCCATTGCTTCCGGGATGGGCTCCGGACCCCCCACGACCCCGTAGGATAAGCGGTTTGGAAAATGGATGGATGGATATTCAGATTAATTTAACTTGAATAACATAGAAAAACCATTCAACTGACATAATGTGTGTGTGTGTGTGTGTGTGTGTGTGTGTGTGTGTGGGGGGGGGGGGGGGGATGGGCCTGGAACCAGATGTTCTTGCACCAAGAAAAATTCCAGGCAGACGCACTTTACGTAGTTTTCCTTACTTCACTAACAGGATACTACATAGAAAATTTCTATTAGGCCTACTAATTGATGACTACTGTAAGTGGTGAATAATTAACTACTGATGTATTGCATATGGCCAATTTACGAGATGGGATTTTTCATGGAAGCTTAGAAATCAGTTATGCAATCTTTGGGTCTGCATTTTAAATGTGTTCTCCGCTAATTATAGGCTTTTAGTTCCACCTACTTCACTCCAGTTGACCTACGTTACTCTCCACTTAGAATTTGTTAATTAAAACAACATTACAGGTACACAGGTATTAATTGATCAGACAGTGGTAAGAGTCATAAGCAAAGGAAAATTGTCTTCCAATCTCCAATTAAAATATTTAATTTACCATGGAAAACTCAAGAGGGAATTTTTAAACACTATCCTCACTTGCCAACCCTGCAAAAAAGAAAACAAAATCCTTTGTAGCTATGACTAGCATCTCACCTCCTCCACATCACTTCCTCTGTCAAATGGGTAGGATCAAAATGACATCCCATCACACGATACCTCCAGAGAATGCAGCTGTTCTCATAAGCATAAAAGAAGCAAAACACATCAATCTATTATCTATCAAATAATATTTGTCTTTGTTGCATATCTCATGTTGCACATCTCCTCTCACCATCTTGTCCCCATGATCCCTATGACCTATTCAAACCAATGAAGCCACTGCAAACACAGAACTTGTTGTTTATTGGTATTTAAAATTGAAACACAGTACAGTCGGCCCTCCATATCCGCGGGCTCCGCATTTGCAGATTCAACCAACCACGGATTTAAAACACTTGAATAAGAAGAATATCCGAAAAGTTTTCTTTTTAGAAAATAATATTTTCTATATTTATTTGTCTATGTGTACTTTTTAATTTGATTTTGTATTTTTTTTCAGGTCATTAAATCAGGACAATTCTGTAAACGTTGAAAAAAAAGGAAATGTGTTTGTCGATGTCTTTAGGTAGTATACAGCCTTGCGTCGACTTGCTTTTGTATTTCAGACCGGAACCACGAGACACAATCAATTTGTCTATATCTCGATAGCTATAGGGAAAGACATCAGTCCTGTAATATATACATAGAACTCTATAGCATATGATAATGTAAATATAAAATCACAACACTTTATAATAAAAAGTGATACACTCGATACCTTCCTACCATGTCCGCTTTTAGGCATTGCTCGATCAGTGATTATTACTTACTATTATTGTCCTTGGACATAAATGTAGTTGAATGTGACTCAACATAAACATGCATAACATGTACAGTATAACAACAATTTACATAGTTTTTAAATTGTTTTAGGTATTATAAATAGTCAAGAGATGATGTAAAGTATACAGGAGGACGTGTGCAAATATATGCAATTACTATGGTATGTCGTAAAAGGGACTTGAGCATCTGTGGATTTTTGTATCTGTGTAGAGGTCCTGGCACAAATCCCCTGTGGATATCAAGGAACGACTGTAAATTTACAATATGGGACTTTAATATATGAGCTGAGGAATACATTTCCAGTTGAGCCAAGTCAAGTAACCACGGTAACACAGGGAGGGGACGAACAAGGCCATGTAATTCAAATAAGAACCTGGAAATTTAAAAGATATCACAAAGCCACTTATGTCTCCCGTGCGGGAGGGTGAGTTCGGGGTGCCCTGCCGGCGTGAGGGACAGATGGTCATGCACACGAGTGTGCACACACGCACAAGACAAAAGAGGCTGTACAATCAATGTCAAAAAACGTGTTGGCACAGAATGTCCAACTACTGGCCCGTCAACCTGAATATAAAGACTAACTTTAGCTTTCTGAGAAGCTTACAGTTGGTATTGTTCATTTAAAAATGATTCATCTGTAATTCCTATGCGCGTGATTATCATGTTTCGGTTAAAGCCATATGCCTACATTATGTCATTTAAAAAATTATGCTCTCAGTTTTTCTTATCTGCACACTACGTGGGCTATGATGCTGTACTGTGTCCAAGCTAATTGAGTTTCCATGGAGAGTTCGCAAGTAATGGTGCCAAAAGGAAATTATAATCATAACAAAAGCAGATGTTGACTTAATAGAATTTTCCACAAGTTATGGATATTAGCTGAATAAATTGCTGGAGTATTTAACATGAATAAAACAACTGAAGCAAAACCTATTGCTATTATATCAGGGAGGAACCTGATGCCTATTAGGTCCTACTTATAAATGCGTTCATTGGAGAGTTTTAAGAAATACTTGGCAAATCTCATTTAGATCAAAAAGCAATGTCAAAGCCCCAGAGCTATCTGCAGACCTTTTTCCCAATTAATTTGACACAGGCCACAATAAAAAAAAAAATACAAAAAAAAAACACACACACACACTTTTGATACAATGTCTGTATCTTTCACAGCGTTGCCAATTTTTGGGCACGACTCCTGAAGATCTGAAAATGCACCCGGTATCTCTGCATTAAATATTTGCTCAGGCATGCCACACTTTACTCCACATGGTACGACATGATGGACTCTACCTTTCTCCACACTGAACCACTGGGAGTGAACTCCAGGCAGAGGAGCCACCACATCTGCTCGTCTTTATGAAAGCACCTAGGGCTCGAGTCGGCTAAACTTCTAATTCGGAAATTTAAATTAGCACCCTCCAGCAGAAGTAAACAAACCAGCTGAGATAGAACAAAGCAAAAAAAAAAAAAACACACACACACTCAAGTTAGTGTAAGAGGTTAGTGTAAATAACACAAAGACGCAACTCCAGGCAAGTTGGAAAGTCTGAGTCACAAGATGAGAAAAACCTGCCTGACAGGTACATCAGGCCAGAACAGTAGGGGACAGTATGCCAGCTCTCGTCTGCGTATCTCCTTTTTTGTCACATTAGGGTTACAGAACCTGAAGCGATTGAGCCACAGAATAGCATAGCAGGAGAAAGCATTTCCACAGCAGAAAGCACTCGCACTCCCTGTCTCTGCAACTTATGAATCATTACTCAGTCTGGCATGATATCGAAAAAGTGATAGAAGACAAGGTTATACAAAAAAATCATACAATCAAAAGGAGAACATCCATACTGCAGAAGCATAGCTGTGGATCCTCTGTAGATGTGAGACAGCAGCACCAACTGCCGAGTCACAATACCCCCCAATTTCCATCCATCCATCCATCCATCCATCCATACATCTTTTAACTGTTTACTGTAATTGTGTATGTAAGGGATTAGGACTGAAGACAACAGTAACAACAAAACTATAGCTCAGTTGTTTAAATATAGAAACCTTCTTTAAACCTGCTACATACTTGCAACATATGTGGGAGGTTTTCTTTGTGAAGGAGCTGGATACAGATATGGTAACTTGAGTCATCAACAGGCGGTGGGCTGGGGCGGTGGTTAGTACTGCCCTCCACCTCTGGGATCAGCGTTTGAGTCTCTGCCATGGCTCTATGTGTGGAGTCTGCATGTTCTCCCCATGTCATTATCTGTAAATCAAGCTATGAAGTCCAAAAACATGTTGAGATGAACTGGAGTTGCCAATCTGTCTACGAGTTGGTGTGCCTTGTGATGGGTTGGCACCTCATTCTAGGTTGTTCCCTGCCTTGTGCCCATAGGCTCTGGAACCCCATGACTGTGATTAGGACAAGTAGGTACAGAAAATAGATGGTGCTATCAGCACTGGAGAGGTTGACAAATCATTACAGCTTTTCTAGTTAAAAATGACAACTGGCAAAGGTGTGAGGTCAATCTTTAAGTGATTAAGACATACCTGAATGAATTAAAATGGAAACAATAGCCTGATGATTGGAGATAGGAAGGGAAGGGAATTTTGAAAACTGCTATGCTATTTATTTAGTGGCTAAGCCTCACAAGGCAGAGTTTGGTTTAAATCAATGAGCTGCATTTTTCATAGACAAAAACATAGTGTTTGAAAATCAGTACAAAACTGTAGGTTTTGCCGACCATGAATATCACCGGCTTGCCCGGGTGTCGCGTCCTCTGTCGTGAATCAGCAGCGTGGCCTGTTAAAACCTGCATTTCGTGGTCTGTGATTCAGCCCTCCAGCTCCGCAACTTGCTTTTAACACCCTTTAACAAACTGTGCAATTTTAGCACTTTTAAGCCAAGGGCTTTTTCTTTTCCTTGTATATCTGTGTGCTTTGACTTTCTCCGTTCTTATTCAGCATCAGGTTTACAAAGAGTATTTTACACCTCACCGCAATATAATTCCCCTTTGAACTAGACAGAAAATCTTTATAGCCAGATAACCAGCAGCACTGGGCCTGTGTCATAACGTCAGGTATTTAATTTATCATTTAAGGAGGCAACATCATTCTGTTATTAATTATTTCTTAGAAGACCAAGCAATAATATTTCACTTGAAATCTTAAATGCTAACATTAGTGGTGTCAGAATGAGTTGGGGGTGGAGGGGGGTACACATGCAGTAGTCACATCTGGAAAAGATGTGATGTAAGAAAAATAAAGATTTCATCATTTTAAATGATTAACATTGCTTAGGGTACATAACAAAATATAACTGGCCCATATGATAGCATGTTTGACAGGACTACAGTCTTAGGGTGATGTTTTGTCCTCGCACTCTGCATTCACAACAAACTGGCCTCAGTAACACGCAGGTTCATAATGAAAGATAAGGAATGTGCTGCTCATACTTAAATATTTATTTGTGGGGGGTGGTCTGTCGATACTGGAGGGGGGAGTGATGTGTCCTTCCCATTCTCCTTATTTCTGACGCCCCTGGCTAAAACTATGCATTCATCCATGCTAGCATCCACTTTCATGCAGAGTCAGGCAGAGTCTATCTCAGAGAGTACAGGTGGGGGCAGGCATGTGGGGGGGGGTGGCTAGGGGTGTCAGAGCACCTGCTCCTTTTACCTGAACAGCAGAAAGAGCAACCATATCATGTCTGAAGTGCCCCTTTTCAATAATCAACAATCATGCAAAATATACCACAGGGCTCACTCACCCCCCCCATCCGACAATATTTACCGACAGGCATCCCACCTCCTCGGCCAGCAAATACAGGTCAGCCATACCCACCCTTCAAACAACTGCGCTTTGAAAAGTCTGTGCATGTCACTGGGCAGGGGATACCCTGGCCTGGATGCCAGTCCATCACAGGGCACAGTCCTGTGATGCACTATGGACCCAGAAACCAAGAAAAATCCTCCCCAAATCCGGGGACAACATTCATACCTCACCCACCATCCATCTAACCCTAATAACAAATTCTAAAGGGATCGTTTAACATTAAAAGAACATTTATTTTAATGCCACATGAAGAAACATTCTCTCCGGTCTCCTTAATGCATAATTGTAATTTTTCGATATAGCTGCATATTTTAATGACTTTTAAAAATACAGATGTTTTAATGGCACGGGCATTTGTAATGCAGCTAATGCCTGATTAGACGTCATCCAGCTGCTTTTCCATGTCCTGAGGGACCATACATGTGCAGAGAGCTTCTCCTGTGCGCTTTGTCAAAGCGTGATGCCCCAACCCAAGGATGCTGACCCACTTGCTATATACACATGGCTTGTTTATTCGAGCAACATCAGCCAGTTCTGCCCCAGATAGCTCTTTGGAATTGTCCCATGTGTCAGCTTCCACAGGGTTTTGTGTGAGAAGAAACATTTCACGTTTCCCCTCCTGCTATATAGAGCGACCGTGCCGGTATAATATGCAGATCCTATTTCAGGAGACAATTTAGGATTCTCAATCTCAAAGCTTTGGATGTTATTATTGGATTATCATGGGACTATTTTAGGATTATTATGATGAAAGATATGGAATTAAACACTGTCTTTTACAATGACAAATCCTTGGAGTAAGTCTACAGAAAAATCCTCTCTCATGCGTCTCTATGCCACACTCACACTGACGAATAACAGCCAACGCAGTTTAAAGCACAGATCCTGTTTTATTTCCACCATGTAAGGTCCAACTGCACAGGGCTTTTCATCTCTCTGTGTTTTTTTTTACAGCATTTATTAAAAAAATTAAAGGTTAAATATTCTGCTGTCCACCTTCCATTTGTTTGCTCTGCTTTTCTGTTCCATGTCTGAGGTTTAAAAGGTCTGAAAAGAAATATTACTGAGGTTTTGTTTCCTGTTTAATGGACAATTACTGAACACTTTGTTTCAGCTTTTGGGATCAGGGGTCAGACTCTCATCAGTGCGCTTCTTTGCCCTAGTCTGGACTGAAGTAGTTTCTGGATGACTGATGATGGAGGCGATGTGCAATAGCTTGACCATAAATACCCCAAAAAAAGAGATCAAAGGCAGCCTGTCTTCAGATATACAAACAAATCATTTTTTGAATAGCCTTCCATTGTCAGGCGCGCACTTCCCACCTGAAAACGAGCTGATATTCATTACAGGCGTTTGCGCTGTTGGAACTGAGGAGACTCGGTTGTTTATCTTGCGCTTCTCTGCTTGATGTTCCACGGAACAAAAAAATGTGGAGAAATACTTACAGTCTCTCCCTGCACTTAAATGACTCTGGTCCCCGAATATCTGTGCTATAAGGAAAGAACAACATTGCTGAATGGCACCTCTGAGTGTCAGCGACACGACTATCAAACTTATGCAGCAAAGGTGAGCGACGACGCTAAAGAATACAAAATGATCCAACGCACACCGTAGCTATTTAATGCAGGTCATGGGGAGCGTTGCTGTCAGTTCATTCATAACTGGGATATTGTACAATTTCAAAAAGTGAAGCAAGGTCTCAATGGCAAGCAGCACTGTCATAAACTGTCCAGTTAAACATAAATCATCCATCTATCCATTTTTCAAACCACTTATCTTTCTGGGAGCCTATGGGCACGAGGCAGGGAACAACCCAGGATGGGGGGCCAGCCCATCGCAGGGCACACGCACACACCAGTCATTGCTACGGGCAATTTACCAAGTCCATGTCTTTGGACTGGGGGGGGGGGGGGGTAATTGGAGTACCCAGAGGAAACATGAGGAGAACATGCAAACTTCACACACGTAACCCAGACGGAGACTCGAACCCGGGTCCCAGAGGTGTGAGGCAACAGGGCTAATCACTGCACCAGCATGCCACCCCTAAACATAAATCATATAAAAGCAAAATATTACGCATTACGGAAATGCACTTTTGTGCAGCCATACGGCATGCACATGCAGAATTAATATAACTGTAATTCTGGCTTATTTCTATTCCTATCATATTTTAAATTCCCACTTTTCTGGCACACAGCTTAGAGAAGCCTCCCCTGCTACATCAGCGCCAAATTTCAGCCAGACCCTGGCTGAGACAAAGCAAACTAGTGCAAAATCTCTTGTTTAATCATGTTGCAGTTTCTGCTCCGAAATGAAAACAAAGCCCAGTAGGGTTTACAGTGTCACGCAGTGAGGCTGCAGAAATAACGCGCAGTGTACTAGAGAATGCGCAGTTATTCAAGGCCGGTCTTGAATAGATATGACTGTGATACAATTATCAGTCAGTGTAGCCAAAAGGAATATTAACTTTATTAAATCATTACATCTTTTTACTTACTAAGTGACTTAATATATTGACACTTAAAAATACTTAGAATAAAAATACTTTCTTTGCATGAGGGCAATATTTATAAACTGAAGAAAGGACTTAATTATAATACACACACACACACACATATATATGTATTCAGCCTATCCCGGAAGCAATGGGCACGAGGCAGGGAACAACCCAGGATGGGGGGCCAGCCCATCGCAGGGCACACTCACACACCATTTACTCTTACACGCACACCTACGGGCAATTTAGTAACTCCAATTAGCCTTAGCATGTTTTTGGACTGTGGGGGGAAACCGGAGTACAAGGAGGAAACCCCACGACGACATGGGGAGAACATGCAAACTCCACACACATGTGACCCAGGTGGAGACTCGAACCCAGGTCCCAGAGGTGTGAGGTTTTTTTTTTTTTTCAGTGGGGGGGCATGTCCCCCCAATATTCAGATGTGCTCACAATGTCCCATTCAATATACATAATAGTAATGACCTGCCACCCTCCCCCCCCCCATTCGATTTTCAATTCAAGTATTACATGTAAATACGTAGGGCAGTTTTTGTCTTCATTACATGTACACTATACATGGGCCATGCATATATTGCAGAATATTGATAAATATAAGTTTATTGAGAAATATATTGCAGAAATATAAGTTTCCCATATATGCAATGTGTTATTTAATATATTGCAACACATTTCCCTATGTATCTCCATGTATTTCTTGCTTCGTAAGGGATGTTTACTCATGGCCCATGTGTGCATGAGTGGGGGCATGTATGAGCTCTTCAGCGGACTGGTACCCCATCCAGGGTGTCCCCTAGCTTAGCATTCCATGCTACATGGCTCACTGAGAAGTATAAATAGTTATGAAATGGATGAATGGTTATTTATACTCGTGTACAGAAATCAGGGGCATATACTGTACGAGAGCAGGGGCACTTGGCCCCACCAAAAAGCTCCCCTGTCACCCATATAATCAAAACACATCATTGGCTAAAGGTAAGGCTGGCCCCACCATATGATTTATGGACCTGTCCCTTTAAAAAAACAAAAACCTTAGAACTGCCCCAATCAGTAAAATGTGACAGAAATTTTTCACTTCATCAGTTGAATTGTAACTCTCATCATACAATAAAGGTACATTTTCCACAGACTGCATTGTCAAGGGGTCCAGGTTTCCCTTTGATCCAGCTACGTCCATCAGCGGCCAGAAGTGGCCTTTGTTCTTGTCAGTAGGAGATTCAGGCTATTATAAACAGGACTGTGGATTTCATACGGACAGCAATGAGGTGAATGCAGTTACATTCCTCTCCTCTTTATGATTCTCAGTAGTAATTCAAAAGGCTCTACACGGTCCCCATGCCTCCATCTGACCATAGACTTTTTTTTATTAAATGACTTATTCAGCTTCCACTTTTAAAAAAAAAAACCTTGTCTGAAAGCTGCCTAACTTTGATGTGTGTGCCACTTGTAACGGAATAAGGATGAACTGCCTGAATTAAAATGACTACAACATGGCTATTAATATCGCACAGAGTAGTAAAGAAGGCATATCTGAGGATCCGCAGAGTACGCGGCTACCACATCCAGCCAACGCAGAGCTTTTGACAATGAATTATAAAGCAGATTCCGAAAATTCAGAACACAATACCTGTTATCATGCCGTAGAGCTTTAACACTTCTAAAGGTGTCATTTGAATGTCTGTTGGAATTTCTGAGTCTTATCTCTGAGTCTGAGTCTTTTTAATATATTGACCATACTGTCACGCCCTGCATCCCTTCCCTCTCGTTCTCTAATGAGCCGCGCCTGTTGCTTGCTTAATCGTACCTTTGGTTACAGCTCTCATATGAATACCCCCAGGCGCCTCTCGTCTGCTCCCTCGTCAGTATTGTTTTAGGTGCCTCCCTGTCTCAAACTCCCCAGTCCAGCCATTGATGTTGCTGCCTGCATGTGCTCCAGAGTGTCCCCAGTGCTCTGGCCTGATTCTCCCTATATTGTTTTGACCCCTCGTGGTCTGTTTCCTTTGTCCTGTGTGTAGTTTCCTTTAATAAAATCCCTTTTGGTGTTCCCCCATACCTGCCTTCTCCATCATCCTTGCCTTCGACGTGACACATACTATGATCCGATAACAATTATTAACTATTACTACATATATATCCTTTGCATAGTTACACATATTACACATCAACTACTGTATGAAAACCTGTTAGGTATAAAATAATTTGTAAATGTTTTCAGTAATATGGTCTAGTATTTTTACAATTAAAATGCAAAAATACTGAAAATGCATAGAACAAGCTGACCTTTATAAACAGAGCTCTCACACAAGAAACACACAATAAAAGCATTCGACACTGAAGATATCTGGCACAGAGCACCCAGTTTACTGATTCAGTAAGACAGAAATCTGTTAACTATTATTATCTGTTAATGGTGTTCTTAGCATATTCACCTGTCAATAATAAATAAAACTAACTCACCTGTGAAAAATGGCAGGTAGTGGGTATTATTTTTGCTCATTAACAATTACTGTAGGCGATTTCCCCCGCATTTGACAGCCAACCCCCTTAGGAAAGTGAATGATCTGGCATATTTGTTGCCGTATAATTTGTGTATTATCATTTGCAGGCAGTTTTGTTCCTTGGGTTCCGATTCAGTGGCAGTGTATTTCATTAGCGCCGTAATGCCCATCTGTTATGCATGAAGTCCTGAGGAATACCTCTACTTTCTCTAACTTCACATTCATTAACACCAAAATAATTTGTTAATATAAGCAGAAACACTACGAGCATAAAATAATCAGCAAGGTTTCCTATGAATAACTGCTTATCCTATTAATGTATGAGGCACTCCCCCTGAGCAGAATGCCGACTCTGAGGGTCACCAAGACCAGGATTGAGAAGCTCTCATTGATTTAAACACCTACAGTACAGCTAGCTCACGTAGCCTGGTATATTACTAAGAGAATAACAGCTGAAATTGCTCCTGATCGCTATACGGCTTTGGTGTCTGCCAGTTGCCTTGGTGAAATTCTCTAGTGTCTTTATGTTTGTTGAAATGGATGAAAACAGGTTAATAGTTCAGTAGCTCAGCGAAACACTGTGGTAATTACAGAGAGGTATCTTGGTACTTAATCAAGCAGCTGAATGGAACTTTATAAACATTCACATGTATTCATTAAGCTCTACATAACAGTGAAACCCTCAAAGAGACTGGAAACTGGAAACCAATAGCTGACATGAATGTGCAGAGTAACATTACGCAACTATAAACACTCTAATGTCAATGACTGAAGACCAAAACCAAGGAAAAATGGTAATCTCACCTTCAGAAGGCTTGCTGTTGAAAATGTTTTACTTTTACTCCTTCACTTTTATTCACCAGTTGTTTTTGCCCAAATTAACCAACAAGCGAGTCAGATGATTCATCACGAGTGTACAGCTGCTACCTAAAACTTCCAATGAATAACCAGTAACAAGTTAGCATTAGAGAAAGCTATACAGTTTATTACAAAATGAAATGCTGTAATACTCCAAAATAAGACGAGCTATTCAATCAGCAGAACACTTCATGGTTGGTTTCTTGAAGGTTGAGTAGCCATCTGGGCATTCTCTTGATAGGGTAAGAGAAAGCAGGTTTCTCGCAGATTGTTCTCTTGCCAGTCTTCCCTGGATTGTGGCCACAATCCTGTCCTCCTTTCGAATGTGATTAATAACCAGCAGACACATCCTGGCTGACACTTCCGGAGTGGCTTTGCTGCCCAGTCTTGTCGTTCTGAATGCCGTTCAACAGAGCTTGGTGGATTCCTGTGAGTCATTTGCCAGAATTTTTAAGTTTTGTTTAATCTGTCTATAGATTTATTATTTGTGTAATGCTGTGGGACATCGACATCTTTGACTTGAGACAGGAAGCAGTGTCTTTTTGCAGAAAAGACACCCTACTTGTTTGGTATATGACTATGCGCTTGGTTTAAACGGTCTGTCCAGAAACATAATCATCCATCGGTTTATTCTCTAGCCACTTATCTTCATCAGGGTCACAGAGTGAATAAATATATGGAAAAGTAAAACATATGAAAAAAATCTGTGTGTCTAATGCATCATGACTCATTTAATTTTCACCTTTTTATATTATAATATTTAAGGGGCTATTCGTTTAGAAAACCTGATAATATCAATGGTTTTACAAAGTTCTTCCACCAGGCCACTGAGTCTGTCCTCAGGCTTCTCACTGGTCTGGTAATGCCAATTACATGATCCTTCCATCTCTTCCTCCTTTCAACTTTTACAGCAATTATGATTTGAATGCACTGGCTCTTCTCTTATGGTACCCAAAATAGCATAGGGTCAATCTGGTCATATGTGCTTCAGATGAAAGTTCAGGCTTGATCTGCTCTACTTACAGTCCATCATATTCACCTGCACCATAACTTCCAAAGTCTTCCCATCCTGAATCTTCCTTGTCCACCATACAGAGTCACAGAAACCCTGTGCTGATCTTCCTTCTTAGTTCCATCAGTTTTATCCCACTTTCCTAGGCTCTTCTTCACAACTCAGACGGTAACATGTTTCTTAACCTGCTGCTCATAAAGACTAAAGTGAGCTGTTCCTCAAATTGTCATGACCTTCGTCCTCTACACAGTTAACCATTGAGATCTTTTCGATCTGTTCTTTAACCTTAGAAGTATCTTCAGATCATCTTCATCTTCTGCTACAAACATGCCGTTGTCAGCTTATTACTGGATGTGATGTTTCTTTGGACAACCCAGCCCATAACTTTCTTCTTCTGGTCCAGCTTTTCCATTACGCGTTATATTTTTTCCATATTCTATTCTGACTGGTTTCTTATCCACATAGAAATATACGCATTTTTCTGAAAAATCATTATAGTGTGACATGGCCAAGACCACGGAATGCTTTGTGGTAATCAGTAATATACGTATGTACTCCTAGCATTGCTTTTTTTGGTTGCCTGTTACATGTCACCAAAGATGTTTCTCACCATGTTCCCCAGGCTTTCATGGCTATTCTCGTTTTCCACAGGGTTCTGGTATTATACAAGCACAGAGTAAGTTTGGGATTCAAACCTTCAGCCCTGTACAGTAGGTCTGAGACCACAGCTTTACTGACTGAGCCAATGTGCTGCTCCATACCTAACCTACACTACACTATTCTATGCTATACTATACAGTATTATATTACATATTCAAACGTTGCAAGTTGCTAATAGCTTACAGAGAATTGCACATATTGCCACTTGGTGATTATTTGTGGTACTCTCACTTTGTTACTGTCATAGTGTGACACAGAAAACAACACTGAATGCTTTCTTGTAATCCAATTATCCATTGTGATGCTGTAGACTCTTGTAACTCAACCGGCAGAGCATTGTGTTAACATCCCATGGATACACATAAAGTGTAACCCTTCCCTCTACTGTAAGTCGCTTTGGATAAAAGCATCAGATAAATTAATAAAATCTAACACCGAGAGCAACTCCCCGGATTTTCATGTCACAGAGAATAAGTGATAGAGTGGAAAGAGATGGGGGCCAGAGGTTGGTGACATCACTGGCTGAGGGTGGGATTTCGAGAGGAAATCTGCTGGGAGGTGAAGTTACTCTTTTATAGCACACAGTGGGTTTGAGGCTCTAAATTCGGTAAACACCTAGGAGCAGGTTTCATTAGGCTGGACTTCTGGAGGCTGGAAAGAAAGCAGCTGGAGAATCGACACGGACACTGCGCTCTCTCGGTCTCCCGGGAGACAGATGTGGGAGCTTGAACACTTCATTATCACAGCACTAGGGTCCCTTCTGTGAGGTGCTGCATCCGCTCCTTTTATTTTGCACCCGTATGAACCAATTACCAAACATGGAAGGGATTTAGTTCATTCATCCATTCGATATCCCTTGTGATAAGCATCTCAGGCCCCCCCAGGGGGTGTCAAAAAGTCAGACAAGTAGCAAAACTCACTGTTATTATAAGACAATTGTTTTGTGCGAAAGGCTAAATGGAATTCATATGAAATGGACTACAGTTTGATTTTGGAATTACAAAGGAAGAAATGATGCGAGGTTTTTGAAGAGACAAATGTACAACACACCATGCACACAGAAGTACCTTGTAGCACGGACATTCTGGTTCAACATAAAGGATCAGTTCTGGGCTAACTGTCAAAACAACAGATAAATACAAATATATATGTACAGATCCAGGAGAAATGGCATGATTCAACTAGAATAATAAATAACCAAATTCCCTCTTCAAACAGTCTACAATTCTGTCACACTCTTCTATAATGGCCTGAAAACCTTTTTTCACTTGTTCAAATAATATGCTGATGGTCTAATGAGTAGCAAGTCAAATGATAGTAAGAGGTTCAAAGTAGTAAAAGCAACACAAGACACCACAGACGTAAAACTAGACCTAATCAAAGTATATCCATCAATTTAAACAACTATGTCAAATTCCTGCCACCCCCCACCCCCCCAAGCTCATATGTGACCCTCAGTCATTAACCTCCACTGGGGAAAAATGAGTCACCTGCATGCGCTTGTGGATATTCTGTCTGTCAGCCAATCATGGATACTGCAGGAAAGTGCGGATCATGGACAGCCGCTAGCCTGCCACACTCCATTAGAGAAACAGCAATCGTCTGTGATATAGAGGGCTCTGTCACTCCTAAGCTGTAACTCTACAATATGCCCCCTATAACAGTGCAGAATGTGTGTAACGTGCAGATATACACACTGCTTATTGAGTCAGCTCATCCCTTTTAAGATTACTGAATATGAATAAGGAATAATGAATAATGCACTGCTGCCTCACACCTCTGGGACCCGGGTTTGAGTCTCCGTCTGGGTCACATGTGTGTGGAGTTTGCATGTTCTCCCCATGTCCTCGTGGGGTTTCCTCTGGGTACTCTGGTTTCCCCCACAGTCCAAAGATATGCTGAGGCTAATTGGAGTTGCTAAATTTCCCATAGCTGTGCATGTGTGAGTGAATGGTGTGTGAGTGTGCCCTGCGATGGGCCGCCCCCCCATCCTGGGTTGTTCCCTGCCTCATGCCCATTGCTTCCGGGATAGGCTCCGGACCCCCCGCGACCCAGTAGGATAAGCGGTTCGGAAAATGGATGGATGGATGTAGAAAACCATCAACAAGCACACAAAATGTAATCCATGCTCAGTTATTACCCCCGTGCACGCACTAAATCTCATTTCTCAATGAGTTCCCATTCCTTTTGATTGCCCATCTGTCTTAACAGCAGCACAAATTCAACATACAGTACTAGAATAACAATGAGGTTGTTACCCACTGCGTGTATAATCATTGTTTATACTACGGGATCGTTGAATGCTTGAATCTGATTGGCTGACGAACGTTCTGAGGTGTGCAATTATTTTCAGATAACCGCACGGCGAACGTAGTTCCAGGCAGCTCTCTTGACCGCATTACAGTTCCATATCACTTCGCATAGTTAACTGTAATAACGGGAATTAGCATACAGTACCTATACAGCACACAGGACTAACAAAAACAACATGACAGACGATTTTCCGAAAATAAATTTTAATAATTACGGTGAATATGAAACTTTCAACAACTGGGCTGCAGCAGTATTAGTTAGCCTAGTGTACCAACTTAAAGGCTACACATGACATTTCTCACTAGCGAGGTAATAACAGCGCTGCATCTTAAAGCAGACTTACAGTTTAGAGACGGTGCTTCAGAACACTGTTGAGGGACACACAGAGGTAGCCTAATTCATACAAGCTCTCTCTCTCTCTCTGTTTCTCTTTCTCTGTGTCTGTCTCTCTCGCTCTCTTTCTAATAACTTCATTATTAACTGCATTAGTCTGCTATCAACGGCTCAAGCCTCCATTGCCAGCTTTAAAATGACGTTTTGGAACTAGCAAAAGAGTCGTTGGATGAGATGCGGAAGAAATAATCCTACTCACAATAGCGATTTAAGTAGAAAAACCGGACGAATCCCTTGAAATATATCATCTGATCGATGTCTTGAGGTGTGGCAACCGTAGTATAAGCGGAATAATTGACTCCGGACCGTTGAATTATTAGAAAATAATGCACACCCGAGGTGTAACGGCCACTCCGCTTCGCGTCGTGGCCGCATTACCACCTCGGGTGTGCATTATTTTCTAATAATTCAACGGCCCGTCGTCAATTATTCCTTACATATTTAACAAAGCATCATACCTAAAACCACATTAAGTCCTAACATCTTGTGCCTGTATTTTAATTTTTCTGGTAGCAACACTGTACTTGAGGGGACATTGATAGTAGTACACGCTTAGCTAATGCATCACCCTGTGACCCTGATGAAGAGAATTAACCAGTAATTCAGAGTTAAGTATTTACTGATCCCCTGTTCATTCATCAGTAACCAATCATGACAGTTCATGTATTTCTTGCAGAAACTATTTATTTATATTATTTGTTCTTGAGTAATACCTCTCAAAGTCTTACCGGTTCTATGGTATTACTCCTTTCCTCAGAAGATTTCATCAGCAAGTAATGGAATAAGGTGATAATTAAGAAACAGAATCATAGTTTTTATATATAAAATCTGGATTCCTTTTGTACTTTCTTATTTCCAGTTCTTCTTTCCAGATCACCATTAAGCTGGTGCTAGAAAATTGTTGTGGTTGTCGTTGAGTCCTACTTTATGGCTTTGTCCCATTTGCCCTGCCAAGTACACACTACCACACTTAGCAGGTGCATTCGCACACTTAGCAGTATCTAAGGGATTCCTGTCCCTCACAGCCAAGTGCAGTGCACTTAATATGCACTTTATCCACACTCTGGCAAATTTCACATGGAAACGGTCTTTGGCTAACATTAGTAACAACTAATCAAACATGAGGAAGTCTGTCAGCGTATCAGAGTGCAACATACCTAAAAAGTTTACACAAAAAGTGCACAAAGTAGTATACAGTATCAACGGGCTCAAATGAAGGATGATGCCAAACACAACCAACACAAATTATAACATAGCTGTAGTGTACTTGTTGTTTACCTCTTCAGATATCAAGTGTGTCCCATTGTTTTCAAGAAATGTCTGGGCACTTTCGCTTTTCACATAGACTTGCGTACTTTGCATCTTACATCAACATACTGCACCAAAGTGTGTAATATTAAGCTATGCTTGGACTTACAGTGAGTGGGGTAAATGGGATGAAGCCTCTGTCAAACTTATATCATGAATATTTTCACTGAAACAGACATGCCTAATCAATCGCAGAAAATGAGGGTTAAGGCAGGTTGTTGGAGCAATTAAAGAAGAAACAAACTGAAAGTGATCACTTTTCATTAGAATAAGCAGTTGGCAGCTCACTGATGTTATAGCATGTTTCACTTCAGGAAAACTTTTAAATTTCAGTTCTTGATTAAATCAGGAATCAAAGCACTGTTGAGTCTTTGGTTTTTGTTGCTTTTATGTTGCCATAGCAATTGATGAACTCAAACCAACAGATGCTCCAATTAATGTGGCTCAGTCGAGACTGATTAGACTGGTGACCTTAGTAAGGACAAGCCAGCTGTGCGGATCAGTGTTTTTAGAATGAGCTGCATGTTTGAGGTGCCACTTTTGGGAGTTTATTTTTGCTGTGCCCGTAGTAGTGATGTAGTTAAGACCACTTAAACTGAGACCAAGTCATTACCAAGACCAGAGTCTACCGAGAGCGTGACAAGACCAAGACCAAGGCTGGGAGAGGCCGAGACAAGAGCAAGACCGAGGAAAGGCGAGACTAGACCAAGTCAAGATCAGAAACAGATTGATGTTTGAGTCTATATAACGCAACACACTATAAAATGTTGGGGCTCGGCAGTATGCCGTAACATTTGTGTCACAGTATAATTTGAACCATGGGTGTTTTTTCTTAAAATTTCAATATTTACATGTATAAATGCTTCTGTACAAATCGTTTTTTTCCAGGTAAGATGCACTTTATTGGTTGCATTTGAACTTTGAAGCAGGACGTTTTACACCCAGTCACAGGACTGTTAACAAACATGGTCACATATCCGTTGTATTTTAATAAGATAGAAAAGAAAAATCACAAAAAAGATAGTTTTCAACTTAACAATTTTAATTTTGACTTTTCTATGCATCGAAATTAATCTCTTCTGGTTATTTAAGCCTAATAATGTGCCTAAATTTCAAACTATTTTATGTAAGAATGTATTACCTGTGAACGAATGGATGGTTCAGGTGAGAGTGGTCAGTATGCTCTGTAGATTACATGTTAAACTGCAACAGTTAACCTGGGCTTTCCTCAATCCTGTCGTGGTGGTTTTTACAGTTCAGTTTCATGAATTTATTTGTGCAAAATTTTGTTTACATAATTCACTCAGCTTGGCCTACAAAGGGTTTTAATATCCTTGAATAATAACGGATTGCAAGTTCCTTTCAAAGGCAAAAGACATATTCATTGACCAGTTTATTTGGTACACTTCCTTTTTTTAAGAAGAAAAAATAAAGTGAATGCATCCGAAATGACATACTTATTTGCTATGTAGTAGGTGAAAAATAGAATACTCAATATGAATGAGACAGTATGCAAATGGTACTCAGATGACATGCTGTATTATGCAAAATTCTGAAGTGTGCACCTGATGGACATCACAAAATCCCTCAAGGCAACTGTAGCAGCGAAGCTTGCCGCTTGCTCAGAATTTTTTGTCAAGCTGGTGGGGAAAGTAACATTAGTTGACTGTGTTTGTGTTGATATGTGTTTTTTCACTGATAGTTTTAACAGTTTTTAACTTTAATATGTAAGATGGTGACCACAATATGTCCTAGTGCATGCACACTGTTTTTATTCATACTGTGTATGCAGTATGTACTGCATTAGCAGAAAAATTACTGTTGTAACTTTTGGTGAGATACTTAATCTAATGTCTGATAAATGAATAATAATATAGTCTAGAAACAAGTGTCTGTGTTTGTGTGTGTGTGTGTGTGGGTCATGTATATATTACATTGTGGGGACCAAATGCTCCCAAAATGTAATAAAACCTGTTATTTTCATGCAGAGGGGACCAATTTTATAAAAATCGGTCATAGCAGGCAAAAAGCTAAAAATACCAAAAGTCTTGTATCTCATTTGGTTACTTATGGTTAAGGTTAGGGCTGGGTAGGGGTTAAGGTCGTCATTTTTGAGATTAGGGTTATGCCTATAAAAATGAATGGAGAGTCCCCACAAAGATATGAATATGTGTGTGTGTGTGTGTGTGGGTGGTGCGGGGGGTATAAGTGGGGGGAGGGGGGGTCATGTATATATTACTCTGTAGAGACCAATGTCCTCTTAATTAGGCCTATAATATTATGCTATTTCTAACCTATCAAGTAGAGTGCGACCAAGTTAACTTGAACTAAATATTCAATGGTAAAAAGAAAGAAAAATATAAGAAAAGAAATAATGAAAAATATAATTTACTGCATGCGGGTAAATGATCTTATAAGAAAACGGCATATAAGGGAATAATGAGACATAGGCAATGTGTGATTTAATAAATTACACCGACCTCTTCAAGGTCATACTGTATGCCAAGAAAAGAATATAAATGTACACGACTGCTCTAAGATCGTCATGGTTGCTAAGATATTTTTATTGCCAAGCAACATATTCAGAAATAATTCACAAGGCTGTGTAATATATTACTTCAGTCTCAAATAAACGCTAAATGCATTAACATTTAATAAGCAATAAACTAGTGAGTGATATACTCATTTTATTCACTGCACTTCAACAAAGGAATTAAATGAAACTAAACAAATACAATTTTAATCTTGTCACTGTCTATTATGTGATAATAGGTGTCAAAATAATCTTAGACTAAAAGTTTGGCTTTTATTATTTAAATAAGGTTATATTTTGCTCTAACTTTTTTTAATGTCTTTTTGCATTTCTACGCCTTTATTGTTTGTTCTGTAAACTGTATACTGTATGTTTAATTGTGCTCAATCTCCTTAATCAGTATAAATTGATTTATATTTACAGACACTTCTGTCCAATGCAATGTACAAATGAAACAAATAGCACGTGTTGTCAAGAAGTCAGCCAGGCATAAGTGAAGCTAGACTGAGCTTCCATTGAATGTGCAGGTATGAAGATAATACACAGGTCAACTTTTTGAGCACCATTGCTCTAGCACTTTCCCATTGAGAATGGGCAACAAATCACCTGAGCAATTTTGATCTCCATTGGCAACTTTTTGAGAACGTCCAATCAGAATGCTAGCAGCTGATCACGTGACCAACTTGGCACTTCAGAAGAATTCAACACAAATGGTGGCCTCTCAGCGGTGATGGAGCGAAGACAAGGAGGGTCTCCTTATGTCTTTTTCCGCCGCTAAGCTGTCATGTGTAAACCCAAAGCTGGGAATTTGTTTAATCTAATGCTTAAATTTTATCAGCTCAGGCTGCAATTTATACATTGCATATTTTTAAACCCAATGGAGTCGGCAATGCCTAGTGGAATAAAAAAGAAATCTTGCCAAACCATTTAAATAAGTTTTTGTTCTAGAAACATAACCTTGAATCGTCTACTGATCGCCCATCCATTTGCAAATATTGTAGCATTATTCTTAGGATAATGACACAGTAATCTGGCAGTCATTATTACGTCAAGAAAACATGCTTTTAGTTGAATTAACATGAATTAACAATCAATATTTGTATAAATATATAAAACATTTGACAGATCTATGTATGTACAAAAGTGTTTGCACTTGTGTAATAAGAATCTATAGTTAAATAATGTGGAGTAGAACATCATGGGCAATGTGTGGTAAATGGCTGGGTGTCGGTGCCCGAGGTTAATGGTCAGAGTTCAGCAGTGTTATGGCCTGGAGGAAGAAACTGTCCCTCAGTCTGTTGGTCTGACACTGGATGCTGCAGTACTGTCTGCCTGACAGTAGCAGCCTGAACAGTTTATGGCTGGGGTGACTGGGGTCTTTGATGACCTTCCCCGCTTTCCCTAGGCACCTCTTGATGTAGATGTCCTGGAGGGAGGGACGCTCACCTCCTATAATCCTCACAGAACACTGCACCACTCTCTGCAGAGCTTTGCGGTTGTAGGCAGCAGGCGGTGATGCATCCAGTGAGGATGTTCTCAATGACACAGCTGTTCAAAGTCCTGAGGATGCGGGGGCTCATTCCAAACCTCTTCAGTCTCCAGTGTAAGAAGAGACGCTCAACTGTCCATGTGAGGTCCTCTGTCAAGTGCATTCAGAGGAAACGGAAGCTGCTCGCCATCTCCACAGCAGTACCGTTGATAGTGAAGGGCATGTGTGCTCCTTTCTGCTTCCTGAAGTCCACTATCAGTTCCTTGGTCTTAGCGACATTGAGGGTGAGGTCATTCTCCTCACACCAGTGTGTCAGGACACTGACCTCCTCTCTGTACACCGTTTCATCGCTGTTAGTGATGAGCAGTTGGATCTGTTAGTGGCTGAGCAGTCGTGTAAAGTGAGAATAGGAGGAGGGCTCAGTACATATCCCTGGGGAGTGCCAGTGTTCAGTATCACAGAGGGTGAGGTGACGTTGCTCAGTCTGACCGCCTGGCATCTGTCCGAAGGGAAGTTGAGGATCCAGCTGCACAGGATTCTGCTCAGGCCCAGGTCCCGCAGTGTCCTGTCCACCCTCGAGGGAGGAATGGTGTTGAACGGTGAGCTGTAACCTACAAACAGCATTCTCACATACTGTATGTGTCCCTCTTCTCCAGTTGGGATAGGGCAGTGCGGAGAGTCAGGGCTATGGTGTCATGGGTGGACCTATTGTGGCAGTAGCAAATTGCAGTGGATCCAGTGAGTCAGGCAGTGCAGAGCAGATAAAGTTCCTGACCAGCTTCTCGAAACATTTGCTTATGATGGAGGTCAGGGCAACTGGTCGCCAGTCATTCAATGATGTGATTTTTGAAGACTTGGGTACAGGGACCATGATGGTCGATTTGAAGCAGGCAGGAACTATAGACAGGGAGAGGTTAAAGATGTTCATGAACACTCCAGCCAGTTGAGTATCTTCAACCTTTCCCTCTCCCACTCAGCTTTAGTAGGAAACTAGGAATAAGAGAATCTTAGTCTGCTTTCTGCCGCTCCCATTAAGTGTCGCCACAGCGGATCATTTGTTTCCAAACTTCCCTTTCACTCTTGCCGATACCCACCTGTCACGAATCACTCCTGCCACTCTGGATGAAAAACTACAAAGCCAACATCAAGAAAAAGCTGAACATTATTCTCTGGCAAGCAAAAACATACTGTTTTGGTGAGGTGCGAAAAAATGGCAACAGAGACTGGGCTAACTGGGGAAAAAGGATAAAGTAATAAAACTGGTAAAAACAAAGGTCATGTGGCAGTCACCTGACTCACTCTCACGATTAACAAATGACCTAATAATGAAGAAATACAGCATAAAAATATCTTTTGCCAAGGAAGTTTTATTTTTTAAAAATCCTGATAAGAAAATAAATTACAGATTTTTTTTTCAGACTGATTATATGTTAAATAGATAAGCTAATCACAACAGTTTTAGAAACATTTAATTCAGAACATATCAGCGTTTAGTAAAATGGCACTCCACATTCTTTTCTGTAAGATAATCTGTATTTAGTTGGTTATTTGAATTTAAGTGCAATGTTTCAGGTGTATTAAAACAATACAAATTTTATCTTGGTGGATGGATGGTAGGATGGAGGGATGGAGAAATTGTTAGTATAAGGAATCTTTATTTTCTGAAAAAGAGTGATTGAAGTCATAAAACTTATTCAAGGTCCATTTCCACTGAATTTTATTGTATTAACACCTGCATATGAATGATAATTTTAAATACACAAAGCACACAGACACAGCTTTTATCCATTGAGGCTGTTTAGCCTCGGAATAGGTTCATCTGTCAATCTACTCAGGTAGCCTGAGACTTGCGAATGTGGTCACGTGCTGGTCCCGTGCTGGTCACGTGACATGGCTCAAGTGCAGCCCCAAGTACAACTCAGGTGAAGTGGTAACTCCAAACTGCCTTTAGTTAATGGCTGAGTGAACGAATTATTCTTGAAAATCAAAATAAATTGGCCGGGAATAAATTCCTCATGAATTACTGTGAAGGTCACATCAATATATTTCTAGGTAACAATATTTGGGTGGATAATATAAAGTGGAAAATATGTGTATCTGAACTATACTATACTATACTGTGTTTCTTTGATGGTTATATACATTCTTTTAAAGGGCAATGAATGCCAGGGTAACATAAAAATGAAAAACAGACGGGGTGACACATACAGACTTCCTGAGGAACTGTGCTTTTGTAAATGGTTATAACTGCTCTATATATACTGGTATGATTTTTTTCAGAGAACAAAATAGGTAGAAATTTACACAATGAAATTAATGAGCGCCAGATTAAAAGTATGTCAGTTTGGGTTAATTTTCTGGTCTCATTATTGCGTAAGAATTTGAGAGAAATGCATCCTGATTTCACAGAATGCAGGTGCTGATGTATAATAATCATGTTTGATTAAAATTATATTAGTTATTATGCATTATGACTTATCGGTGCGAGGAAGCCTGCATGCATAAAGGCAGCTTAGAGCTATGTGCTTCTAGCAGATTGTCACTTCAGTCAGGATCACTCACGGCAGACTGGTCTCAGCAGAAGTACTCAGGAATTCTGAATTCTTCAAAGCTACCTGGAAAGGCAAAGACTAACATTACAACACCTGCAAAAGACCCAAGACACACAGGGAAGCAGGATAGCAGTGGGCAAATATTTATAGATGGAACAACAAAGATTACTGTAAGTAGAAAGGAATACACAGCAAAGACGTCGACGACCAACGTGTATTTAATGAATTTGGTAACACTTAAGGCCACGTTTTTCTCAATTTAGTAGGAAGAAAGTATGTTGGTGAATGGAATCGTTCCATGTTTGTGGATACTAACTTGCAGTAAGCTGAGTTAATGTTGCATGTTTCCGTTTAAGTTAGAGATCACAGAGTGGGTTCTAGGTTGGTATGTTCTAGCACACAGGCTATGCGCTGGAGTGAGTTGATGATTATCTATTGAAATGCTTTTTTTAGAGCTTATGATGGAATGGTTCTAAAAATATACCCTGAATGTATGTTTCTGGTGAATTAATGTACTTCACTGTCGTAACTATATAAGAGTAGTTTAAGAAATGTATCTAGGGTGGCATTTGGTGCTGGGGGACCTTGTGTTTGGGTGGTACTTGACTGGTTCGTGGCTCCTGCTGGTTTGGTGCGTGGACTGGTGCGGGATGTGTCCTGGATTCCTACTGCTTGCTGTGGGCTGGTGGTGTGCTCTCTGTGGCTTGGCATGGTTGCCTCACGCTTGCTGGGGCGTCTGCTGGTGGGTGATGCTTCTCAGTTGCTTTGTGCATTAATTGGTCTGCCAGTTAATTTGGTGGCATCTCAGTTGATGTATGGGCTGGCTGTGGGCTGGTGTCCATTAGCTGCTGGCCTGCTGGGTGTAGGGCGGCTGCATGGGCCTATGTCTGCTTTATCGTGGTAGGCGGTGGGGGTCTGTGGTACGTCTTGTGCTGGTTTGTGCATTAGGTGTATAATTTGTGTCCTTGTTATAAAGTGTTAACAGATATTGCTGTTGTGTTTTATTTTCTTTATTAGGTACTGGCCACTGTTGTCTATAGACGTCTAATGCACCCTGTCCATTAGATCAAATTATAATAGGTCTGTCCATTAGATCAAATTGTAATAGTTTTCCTTTTGTGTAATCATTTACGTACGGCAATTATTTAACAATCTCAAAATTATACATATTAATGCTGTTTTTTTTATGAGTGCGATCGGGGAATTAAGACCCACAAGAAAAATTTGATTTTCTTCTGAGTCCAGACGGATCATTTATGATTAGGCCACATGGTCCCTGGTACACAGTCCATGGTACAGGGTCCCTGGTACACGGTCCATGGTACACGGTCCATGGTACACGGTCCCTGGTACACGGTCCATGGTACACGGTCCCTGGTACATGGTCCCTGGTACACGGTCCCTGGTACACGGTCCCTGTTGAAAGCTCTATTCTATATCTGTTGTGTGAGTTAAGCTTGTAATTAAGTTTCCTGAGTTTGAAAGCTGCATTGTGAGCTGCCATCTTTGCCTGGACATGACTACATTATGCAATTTCCTTTTTGGCATGACCATTAGATTCCTATAAAAATTATTGAATGAAGATTAGATCTGTACATAGAAGTAGAACTGCTGTACAAGCTGAAGATATGATAGACTTGAGATTGATGAAACATTAAAAGTAATAGAAAATAAAGGAGAAAATTATAAGGAACTTATTGAAATTTTTGATCCTTTCATGTTTCCACGTGTGTTTATCCCAATTAAATCCCGAGTTCACCCGATATTCCATGACAATTTACAAAGACAACTATGTGGAATGACTCAGTCATATCAACATGACATTTGAAGACCTGTTGACCCGGACATAAAAAAGAACATTCTGGAGAAACGCTACATGTATGGTCACTGGGAGCTGACTTCGGCATTGTATTTTAGTAATAATTCTTAATTTAGATTAGCCCGTGACAAGAAGAGGAAATTGATTAAAAACAAGAGTTTCAAATCGTTACGTGAAATGAGATCATTTAATGAGGTGAAATAGGACATGTCAGGCTGTTATAGTTATTAAAGCACGGTGACTTTCTGACATTTAATTTATCTGAAAATAGCAGCAAAAATGTATAGTCTATAGTCTATTTACTGTACCTTATGCTTAATATTAGCCCTGACATTTTTCTGCTTACACTCCGTATTAATGAGTTTAGATATGACTGTAAATATGAGACAATATTTAAAAAAAGAGATTTGAAGAAAGTTTCATGGTAAGCAATGTTCTTAATGTTTGGACTGAAGAACATGAAGCATGGATCTCACAGAACCACTTTTGTAAAAGACATAATGTTTCATATTCAACTTCTAAACTAATCCTTGTACTTTGTATATGCCTATAGCATAAACTGTAATCAGGGCAAAGTAATAATCTCATTAATCATACTTATATAAAATACGGGATAAGACGGGATAGAATTAAGTTCCTTGAGTATCTTTTCTTTAAACCTAAACATTATATTTTTTTATCTGGTCAACATTCTTTGTAAGTTTTTTCCAAGTGCCTTTTCTTTAATAAAATTTGCATACTTCTGAATAAAGCATACCTAAAAGTACCTCTCATTCAGTGAATGCCCATACAAGAGATTTACTCATAGCAGAATGTATTCAAACCAGAGACAAAAAAATGAGGATTTTTAGCCATCCGGTAAGGCTTACCGTTCAGCATCAGCCGGGCATACTTTCACATCGCCTTGCAGTCTGTACTGATTAAGCTGGATTGTCATCTTTGAGGAGCAGATTCCTGTTGGTGTTTATCTGCGTCTTCTGGCAGAGCGGCCTCACAGGAATCCCGCAGGTTTAATCACTCTCTGACAGAAACACCAACATCTTTCAGCAGGAGAATAACGACACTGCTGTAGTTTATTTTTGTACATAATTCTGCGCATTAGACAGCCAGAATGCTTTGTACACACATGCTGAATTTGACTATGAAAAAACAATTAAAAATGTACGGACTGAAGAAGTGGGGTGGAAGAAATTTAAGGTTCATCATTGCAGGTTACTTATTTTTCAGAATACTGAAATTATATTTAAGAGCTTGCGGGGGCAGAAATAATTTTGTATTATACTCTTACTTATGTATTAATTAACCACATACTAAGTCTTAGTTACATACTGATCATATGTTCATTCTCCATTAATGAATCGTGACATCGTTTATTTCAAGCAGTTACTATCTTTGCTCATGATTTGTACTTCAGCAGAAACTGAGTTACTAGTATGTATTTGTGTCCCATCCAATGAAAATTCCTGACTGCGAGTCACATTCAGGAGCTTCATTAGCAAGATGATACATTTAATATGAAGTGCCAGGTCTTGCCGTGAGACAGAAATAACGGTAATGAACCTTAAGAATCAGCGAAGAAACAAATTTTTCTTCACATAGAAAATGAACATGGTCTTCTGAGTCCAGTGAAAAATGAAAAATAAAAATGTTAATGTCCATGTGTTGCCTTTGTTTGGTAACCTTGCCACCTGCTACGTTTTAGGCTACTATGGTTTGCAGAAAGTGAAAAGGAGACGTTTAAGTACAAAAGCAGAAACCGCCGGAAGGTCTCTGCACTTCAAGGGGTCTCTCCCTCGCTCTTTTATTCTCTGCTATCTCACAGCTACAGCCACTTTAAGGCACTCTGAGCACCGAGCCATTCTGTGTGAGGCTACGTCTAGTGACAGGCAGCTCCGGTACTTTCCTTTTGTCTGGAGTTCAGCGGAAGGTCTAAGTTGCGCTGAAACCTCGTCGCCGTCTCCTGCCGTAGCGTTATTCTGTTTTTGCCGTGTGAACCACTGCTGCAAGTAGGACTCGGTGGCCCAGGGTTTCCCTGAATGAAGAGGCAGTAAAGGAAATAAAAACCTGAAAAGTGCAAAAAAAAATTTAAGTAGTTTGGCCAACACTTTCAAACTCATTTTCTTACATGCGACGTGCTGCCACAACACAGAATGACAGACTTTTGCTGTTTGGGTTGAACTCCACCCGACCCATTGGCATTGATTTTGTATTTACAGTTTTTGGACTGTACCCCCCACATTCCAAAAACATGCTGAGGCTAATTGGAGTAACTAAATTGCCCAGAGTGCATGTGTGTGTGAATGGTGTGTGAGTGTGTGTGTGTATGAAATGCAATACATTTCTCAGTATGTGAATTGCGATGGGTAGTAGTTTTCTTGATCTGCAGACTTCATGTTCAACTATATTATAGCCATCACAGTACATGTAAAATCATAAGATGCTTTCACAGTCAAATTCCAGAAGGAATGTTCAATGCAATGCATAAAAACTACTAATGTATTAGATTTGGATAATGAATTAAAATACATTTAGTATATACATACTTCAATACTTCCTCAAAAGTCCACAAATCAGTAACTGCTGTCAATGCACAGCAAGTTCATGGATCCATGACTGAGCAGTATTGGACTCATTTACAGTCGTGCGAAAAAGTTTTTTTTTTTGTATGTTTGTCACACGTAAATGTTTCAGATCATCAATCAAATTTAAATATTAGACAAAGATGACAAGTAAACACAAAATGCAGTTTTTAAATGGAGGTGTTCATTATTAAGGGGGGAAAAAAATCCAAACCGACATGGCCCTCTGTGAAAAAGTGATTGCCCCCTAACCCTAATAACTGGTTGGGCCACCCATACCAGCAACAGCTGCAAACAAGCGTTTCCGATAACTGGCAATGAGTCTTTTCCAGCGCTGTGGAGGAATTTTGCCCCATTCATCTCTGCAGAATTGTTGTAATTCAGCCACATTGGAGGGTTTCCGAGCATGAACCGCCTTTTTAAGGTCATGCCACAGCATCTCAATCGGATTCAGGTCAGGACTTTGACTAGGCCACTCCAAAAGTCTTCATTTTGCTTTTCTTAAGCCATTCAGAGGTGGACTTGCTGGTGTGTTTTGGATCATTGTCCTACTGCAGAACCCAAGTGCGCTTCAGCTTGAGGGCACGAACAGATGCTCGGATATTCTCCTTCTGGATGTTTTGGTAGACAGCAGAATTCATGGTTCCATTTACCACAGCAAGTCTTCCAGGTAGTGAAGCAGCAAAACAGCCGCAGACCATCACACTACCACCACCATATTTTACCGTTGGTATGATGTTCCTTTTCTGAAATGCTGTATTACTTTTACGCCAGATGTAATAGGACACACACCTTCCAAAACGTTTATCGTTTGTCTCATCAGTCGACAGAGCATTTTCCCAAAAGTTTTGGGGATCATCAAGATGTTTTCTGGCAAAACTGAGACGAACCTTTATGTTCTTTTTACACAGCAGTGGTTTTCGTGTTGGAACTCTGCCATGCAGACCATTTTTGTCCAGTCTCTTTCTTATGGTGGAGTCATGAACACTGATCTTAACTGAGGTAAGTGAGGCCTGCAGCTCTTTGGATGTTGTTCTGGGGTCTTTAGTGACCTCTTGGATGAGTTGTCGCTGCACTCTTGGGGTAATTTTGGTTGGCCGGCCACCCCTGGGAAGGTTCACCACTGTTCCATGTTTTTGCCATTTGTGGATATTGGCTCTCACTGTGGTTTGAATCCCAAAGCTTTAGAAATGGCTTTATACCCTTTTCCAGACTGATAGATCTCAGTTACTTTATTTCTCATTTGTTCCTGAATTTCCTTGGATCGCGGCATGATGTCTGGCTTTTGGGGATCTTTTGGTCTATTCCACTTTGTCAGGCAGGTCCCATTTAAGTGATTTCTTCATTGAGAACAGGTGTGGCAGTAATCAGGCCTGGGTGTGGCTAGAGAAATTGAACTCAGCTTTCCAGAGATGTGATACACCACAGTTCATAATTTTTTTTAACAGGGGGGGCAATCACTTTTTCACACCACTGTATATCTCCAAAAGAAAACTGTAGTCAAGTGAAGGAGAGAGCATGTTCTCTCACTAACCATGACAGTAGCTATTATCAACCATAAACTGGCTTTTATGAAGCAGTCTTGACTTATTATATATTGCAAAATGTTGTTTTTGGTTTTAGATGAACACGAAACCACGTGCCGGTGCAAGGAGGCCCCAGAAAGCAGATTTCTTGTCAGGGGACGATTTTTCATGGAGAAATAGGCCAGTGCTAATATTAACTTGTGCATTTCTATTTCATTCCACAGGGACAATGTAGAGTGTATCTAACTTCCCACTAGCTATCATGTAGTGACTTGCTTTTAATATCCAAACAATCTCACAGTGCCTGTACCAGAACTGGACACTTTCAGGCATATCTGCCTCATTATTGCAGCATAAAAGCCATTAGAAATACAATATTGAGCCAAAATATGACAAGTAAAAACACAATTAAAACTTTAGTCAGCAATTCGGATTTGACTTTGTTGCTCAGACATGCATTAACACGGAAATCCCTTATGGTGTGATTCACTCTGCAGACAAGATACTGTGTATAAAGAATACAAATGGAAGTACAGTACCAAGAAAAGAATGAGATATATACTCGAATGTAAATACAACATGTGCAATACATATTCACAAAGATGATAAATAAAATTATGATAAATATAAATGTAATAGCAAAGCAGCACCACTGAGAAAGAATGCTATGGAAATTTCCAGCCATTTTCTTTACCCACCTGTCCTGTGCAGGGCTGTGGGGGTCCAGAGCTTATCGTGGAGGCTATGGGCACAAGGCAGGGAATCACCCGGCACGGGGTGCCAACCAGTCACAGGGCACACAAGGAAACAATTATCACCTAAACTGAGCTTCAGAACTTCCTCTATTCTTTTCGGTCTCTGACTTCAAGCTGCTAATCAGAAGTTATTTAACTCAGTTCAGACAAAGAGAGAAAAACGGACAGACATCAGTTACACTTGATTCGCAACAACAGTACATACATGACAGTACATACATGACAGTAACCTAACATGTATAATGACAGCCAGTGTTACTAAAGCCCTGTAACACAAAACATTGCAAGACAACGGCTTCTCACAGAAAGGCAGATGAAGTCATGATTGTACCTTCCAGGTAACAAGGTAACAAGCAGTACAGTTTGTTTCAGTGATACTCTCTTCCTTATGTCACTCAGCTGGGGCGGGACTGTAGAATCTTAATGATAGATATTCTTAGACCACTTAATCAAAGAGTACATTTTTTTTTGTAACAAATTTGCCCCCGAAATCAATAAAGTATTTTTAGTTATAAAAGAATGATTCAGAATGAAGAGTTTAACAATTGCCTATAAATGAAGCCTTTTATTATAATGTCACCATTACAATTTTACGACAATTTTATACTCTGCGTAATATTTCTCTCATACAGGCCATCACAATTTTGATATTTTAAAGCACCTGTGGGAAACTTAGGTTTTCCATATTTTAAAAGAACATTTTATGACTTCGAATATATATATATATATATATATATATATATATATATATATATATATATATATATTCCCCAAATATAAATATATATATGTATAAATATATATATAATTTTTTTTTTTTTGGTGGGGGAACCAAACGTCCCCTAGAACAGTGTTATTTTGACATAGTGGGGACCATTTTCTGGTCTCCATAAAGATCTGTGAATGCAATCAAAAAACTAAGAGTGCCAAAAATCCTGTATTTTGTTTGATTACTTATGGTTAAGGTTAGGGCTGGGTAGGGGTTAAGGTCGTCGTGTTTAGATAACAGAGTGTGTGTATGTGTGTGTGTGTGTGTGTGTAGTCATTCCTATCTTGCTGCTTGCTGCACTGCATGCTAAGGAGCTCGGTAGTTCCTTTTCCTACTATTATGTATTAATTCGTCAAATTCTTGCATCATCACTGCTAAGCTACCGGGGCATATCTGGAGACTATTTTTTAGGAAGACAGACTGTTTACTATTCAAACCAACAAAATAGACCAATGAGATTGTTTTTTTAGGCCACCTAGTGTCACAGTCAGGCTCTTAAAGTAATCTAGGACACAGTGGGGTCTTCGCCGCGATTGCAGGCAGGACCTGAGCACAAACCTGCAGAGTGTAAGATTAAAGCCCAGATATTCTTGCCTGTCAGAGTACAACGGCGTGCTTAACACTGCTTCTGAGCCATGGATGGAGACATCTGGGGCCTCTTTATGCATCTCCAACCATCCATTTTCTGTAACTGTTTATCTTATTCATGGTTGTAGATTCAGAGTCTATCCTGTGGGTTATGGGCTCAAGGCAGGGAATAATCCAGCATGGGTCTCTTTAAGGGTTTTTATTTTTTAAATCAATGTAATCATCTGACAAATTATTCGACAACAAAGAAACCTCAGTGTGAAGTTACTTTGTAAAACCCATGCTTGCTCATATAGAAATACAAAAAATCCTACTGGAAAATCTAGATGCTAAGCACCAGAATCACGGTGGTGCCTCCTGACGCAAAGCAAAATCTCAGAAATGACATTAGCAGCTCATGCACAGTGGCCTGCACTGGCTGACTCTGTAACTGCTGATTCCTTATTCTCTGCGTTCTGTTGCATTTTCTAGCTTGATTTTGAACTTCCTGTTTTTCAAATCGTTTTTGTTGCCACTTTGCATCAGCTTGAGGGAATATAAGGCACCATCGCTGTAAAACGACTGCAGATTAATAGAAACAGATTTTGCCGTGGAAAAAAATGAAAGCTTCTTTGGATTATTTTTTTGTTTTTTTTAATGTTTTTTATTTTTATAAGTTTTTGTAATTTCATTTTTATAATAATCACCAAAGTGACCTTTATAGTCACAGCATCCTGAAGTTATTTACTTAATCAAAAATAGGAACTGCTAAACTCTCACAGCTTGCAGCTGATGTACTTTAGTGCCATGTGTTGATTAAATATGTGACATATAAGTACTGTATATCAATGAGGCTATGGTACCGCAGTAATATTATTAATTATAATAGTTAATTATTGTACTGTATACTGTAAACACATTGTGGCTGTTATAAATTATACCCCACACAATCTTAAAAGCATTCTCGGGACTGTAACCCATGTAATGTAACCCAGAGTCAGAACAGGCATGTTTTGTTGGGATAAGAAACAATTATATATAGTGATTTGCAGGGCGCCATGGTGGCACAAAAGTGGCCCTTTTGGGACCAGGGTTTGGATCTCCGCTATGGCTCCATGTGTGTGAGGTTTGCATGTTCTCATGTGTCATTGTGGCGTTTCTGCTGGGTCCTCTGGTTTCCCCTCCGCAGTCCAAAACCATGCTGAGATGAACTGGAGTTGCCAAACTGCCTGTGATGGTTTGGCTCCCTATCCTGAGTCGCCCCCCCAGCTTGTGCCTGTACTGTCCAGGATAGGTTCCAGGCCCTGCATGACCCTGAACTGGAAAAGCATTAAAAGAAATTGGATTGATATCAGTTTAAACTCCACGCAGTTTATTAAGATTTTGTGCCTATAAGCAGTTTAGTTTCATTTTCCCCCTAAAGCAATAGTTTAGATTGCAAGCTGATTTTCATTTTACAGTGAAAAAGACACTGAAAAACAATGAATGTCAGATACTACTGGCCATGCAGAGCAATGCTACAATGCAACAAACATCTATCTCTCGGCATTCTTGTAAGTTAATGTAGATATGCAGTGTATACTTTATATGCACTTTGATTCATTTTAAAAGCTCAGAGATTCTAATCCTCATTGCGTAATGGGTCCTGTAACTTTAATGCTCCATTGCTTAATGTGTAAAGTGACTTTAATGCTCCATTGCTTAATGTTTCATGTGACTTTAATGCTCCATTGCTTAATGTGTCATGTGACTTTAATGCATTTTCTTAGTTTAAACAAAACTTGCTTTTGCACTTTGGCTGTCATGTGACTGTTGCTCTTGTAGCCACACCAATAATATGCAGCCAAGTGTTGGGAAAATGGCAGCACAGAAAGATCTTGCTTGCACGCAGCATTCTGAAGCCAAATTAGTCATCTTAGCTCATTCATGTCTGACCCATTTCAACCTACCTGCTATACATGATAAATAACACATAACTTTCTAAATGCTTTCTGAAACTGACATATGCTTAGAGGGTTGTATATACAGTACACTCGTGCAGAATGTTTTCTTTGATACATATCAAAGGCTATATCCTTCTCTGAAGTCTCTGTGATCTAAAGATTAACATTATATTCCATAGATCAGTGTTTCCCAACCCGGTCCTTGGGGAGCCCCAGACGGTCCTCGTTTTTGCTCCCTCCCAGCTCCCTGCCGTAGTGCTTTGGCCCAGTCTCAGCTATCGTATCATTTTAATTTTACCTATAATAAACTACACATTAAGCCATCTGTTCCCCTTGCTGTTACCATCGTTTTCAGAAGTGTTGGTAGTAACGTATTATAAAATAATGCATTACAAAGTAGGGTGTGACAAAGTAATGCCTTACTGTAATTCCATTGCTTTTGGCAGTAATAATGTAACTAATTACCTTTTTTAAAAATTAAATAAAGCGATTAAAAGAATTGAAATTTAAATAGCCTCATTATTAGTTTCGTTACTTGTTAGTTTTCTTGTGTGAAAATATTAATGGACAAATGCAGTCTGTTCCTCTAATATTCTTTTTATAATCTAACATCATTTGACCTAACGGTGGTGCAATGAATAGGTGATATTAGGGACAGTGACAGATCAAATTTGACAGTTGTATTGTCTCACACTGTGTCACAGCAGCAACACTAAATTAATATATCTACCCAGGCAACACGATCAGGCGAGTAGCTAAGACATTCTGGACCCCAATACAAAACATCATCTTGGGGGCCCCCTTACATAATATCATTTTATAATTTTTCCTATTCAAGGGCCCCTGTGTCTGTTAGGGTATCTGTGCCCCTCCAATGCCCCTGGGCGCGATACCTCTGCGATGCTTGAAAATCTTCCAGCAAAGCATCTCTTTGTTGCAGAGACATTGCTATTGAATATTGATTTGATATTCCCCACCCCCCCGATGTCTGAGCGAGCAAGTTTAACAGTAGCCCGATGTTAATAAGATCATTGTGCAACGTTTAGCCTACGTATATTTTTCCTGATTAGGCTACGAACCGTATATACAGCCGTGGGAAAAATTAAGAGACCACTCTATATTTTCAAACAAATCTGCATTTTTAAATCCTGGTTTAATCCAGAGAAGATCCAGGTTGGAGCTTGCAGCAAAAATGTTCATTTTACACAGACTCACACCCACAAATTGCAAAATGAGTGAAACTAAAAATGTCGCTGTGGTCTCTTAATTTTTTTCCAGAGATGTGTATATAAAAGCATGGTGGCTCAGTGGGTTGCGCTGTTATCAAACACCTCCTGGATTAGGGGTTAGAAAATATATATACCTGCCATAACATCGTTTATTACAATAATACACCAAAATAAACATTAACTTTTTTTTTTTTCCTCAAACTATGTTAAATATGTCATGGAAAAATGGATTTCTTCCATCAAGCTACAGTAATATATGAAGCTGGTGACTGGCCAGGAACACCAGCGTCGGTCTGTTCCTGGTCCCAGTGCACTGATTCTGTTGCTGTCCTGTTTCAATTAATATCCTCCAGGAGCATCTCTGAATGGCACCTTTTAGCTACGGCCTTGTTCTCTTGGCTTTAAGTTAAACAGCATCAGTGACAATTACAGCCAGGAAAAGGCAGGCGGCAGGAGTCCAGACCAAGTCGCTGGGATACCTTCACAGTAAAGTGAATTAGCAGCACATAAGCAGGTACGAAACAGGCAGCACTTACATCGTTACAGGCTTTATTTTGCTTTTGTACACAAAGAAAATACTGGTCCTTGTAATATATTTCAGATTTGATTTAAAAACTTGATATGGAATAATTATTTGATAATATAAAACGACCCTCAGCCTGACTGAATTAAGCATCTGTGTGGAAAAAAAGGATAAGATTTTGTGAATTATGCAAGATTTTATTTTTTAATACATGGCTTGTATAAGATATCAATCTGCCTTTGAACTGCTTTGCAATGTTAGATTGCAATCAGGAAGGGATACCAGTTTGCATATTACACTCACTCATAATCACGTTCTGTGGTAGGGATGGTCGATATCATTGATTTTATTTTTGATCTGATACCAAATAATATCAAGGGTAGTATCCCAATACCAATATTCAGATATTCAGTGTCTGCTCAACTCTGATGATAAAATTTGCTGAGTTGGTGGGGGGGGAGGGGGGGTGTAGGTGCTGATGATAAAATTTGCTGAACGGCAGTGACGGCTGGTGAAAAAAATTCTTGGTGGGGCTGACGTATCAATAGATTTCCCTTCTTAGTCCTGTATAAGCATTCATATGAACAGACAGAAAATGACAACAATTTCACAATCATAATTTAATTTCCTTAGTTGGCTGGGTGATATTTATTTGGGGCTTGTGGGGTCCCAGCTTGGGGCGTCATGGTGGTGCAGTGGTTAGGGTTAGGGTTAGGGTTAGTGTCGTTGTGGAGTTTTCTCCGGGTACTCCGGTTTCCTCCCATAGTCCAAAAACATGCTGAGGCTAATTGGAGTTGCTAAATTGCCCGTAGGTGCGCGTGTGTGAGTGTGCCCTGCGATGGGCTGGCCCCCCATCCTGGGTAGTTCCCTGCCTCATGCCCATTGCTTCCAGGATAGGCTCCGGACCCCCCGTGACCCAGTAGGATAAGTGGTTTGGAAAATGGATGGATGGATGGATGGATGGGTCCCAGCTCCTTAACGTGGATTTTTTTCCACTATCGTCCTTCTCACAAAAGGGTAATTCAATAACGATCTCACCGAACTTGCTGGAAGCTGCCCCTCAACTGTCGTCGTCACCATCATCTCTCTCTGACTGACTGACCTGAGAACAATCCAAACCTTTCCCGCATTTTCTGTAGCAGGGGCGAAATTTCCAACGCCCCAAAACCATTTAATTCGGCGATGCTGATAGGCGAAATCTTTTTTATATTCGCCTAGCAACCATACACGATTGGCTATTTCGCTGCACTTCTGGGGCGTTTTGATGAGCTCCCAAGAAGAGAAATGATTGGTGGTGAAGAGAAATCTATTGGTGGAAATTCACTGTTGAATGAGAGTCAGCTGGTGGAAATGTTGTTTAAATAATTTAGATTGCATGTAGGCACACACTATTAAGTAAAACTGACACTGATAAAAAAATCTACATGCATTCTTTATTTTTATATATTTTATATTCCCCCCCACATCTGGGAGGGTGGCACCCGAGCGCCCCCTATGGGCCAGCCGGCACTGCTGAACGGAGTTGGGGGGGGGGGCGATTTTTCCCCAGCATATGGCTGCCTTTCTCCCCTCTTATGGGTGGTAATAGTTCATGTCCTGCTCCCTATAACAATGTAATCATTTAAATTACGAAGTGGAAGAAAAACGATATTTTAATGTTAGAATCGATTCTCATTTAACCCTGTAAAATATTTTCTGGGTGGTTGCGTTTTGCACACTAAAATACTTCTTAAATGATAATGTTCACCTTAAAGAAATGGCAATTGCACATACAGTCTTAAGCAGTCAAAGAAGATATTTAAAGCTATTTATCTGGTTTATGATTGTATATTTCAGCAAAAGAAACATTTAACTTTAGACCATGTAAATTAGCAGTTACACAATAAAAGCTAAACCCTTATTTCTTTTGTTCTCGTAAAAGTTACTGATGTCTTGTTGTATGGCTCGATAAACTCCGCTTTGGTTCACAAACCTCTCTTCAGGGGCACCCCAGCCATTCTATGTATTTTTTAAATTTCTCAAACAGTTCAGTTACTGATTGATTGATTCTATTGGATAGTTGCTGCAAATGCTGGAGTGACCTTATGAGAAAATAGTGTCAATGAAATGCACATATGTATGCAGAGAGCTGCCACATTCGGCTGGTCATGTGACCATGGTGAGGATGGCGATTGGCATTAGTCTCACTGACTGAGTGCGTCCACCTCCTAATGTTTCAAGTGATGCCTGTCAAGTAGAGTGATTAAAAGCGGGCACCTTCCATGGCACAGCTGCCTTCCTGTTTGCAATGATACCATAATTATATTTTTGCAGTTACGCTTCAATGGATTCTATTATTTGTTTCTTTAATTTGACGTTTAATACATGGGGCTGCGTCATTTGGGTCTCAGCTGTTGTCATGGTGACCCATCTCACCACAACTTGGAATAATACTTGAATCAATATCCCAGTCTTACTGTTTTTTTTTTTTTTTTTTTTATCAGAGGGGGGGCAGGAAATGTGTGCGAGAACAACAAATAAGTCTTTAATATGCTGTCATATTTCAAATCCCTGGAAAATAATGACCTTAAAATTCTTTGTAAAGAATAATTTGGAGCTGATTTCAAATTAAAATCATCAGCCTATTTCATTATTCCGTTGGTATTCCGTACTGGCAAATGAATCTTCAGAAATGCAATATGATCCATTAGGAGGTAGAGCTACCAAGCATGGCTGGGTATCAGTGACGTTATGTTACCATGGTGATCAATCACCAAAATTCCACTACAGAAACAGCCTTGGGAACATACATTCTTCAATCCAACATCAGTCCAATCACATATCCTGGACCGGGTTGCAGGAGCCTTGATAGAATCAACTGAAATTCTTGGGATAAAGAGCCTTAGTTTGGTGGATTCCAGGAGGCTGCTGGTTACGGGGAAGTTTGGTGTAATATTCTTCATTTGCACGGTTACAGCAATGAGTTCTGTTACTTTTGACAGGTTGTTCTCCTTCTTTTTTGCTGCAGGGAAAATTGCGAAGTGCCTGCTTGATTGAGGATGTGGGAGCAGACGCAGAACTACTTTCAGTATCTGAGTCAAATTGTACCAAGAGTCCTTGGATATCCTGCAAGAGGGTGTGACATGTCTTTCAGTATGCATAAGGGGAGGCTGATTGAATCCCATCATGTAACAGGTTACAAATGTGAAGGGTTTTTTTGGTCCCAAAAAAAGGGAGACACCAGAGGTCTGTTATTAATAGCTTCTTCTCACAAGAGCTGATAAGGGAACCAATCATCATTGGACATCACTTCTGCTGGAACTGAGCTGTAATTATTTGAAATAAAACAGACAAAATCCTAATCATGTCCTCTTACTTTTTCACTGGGAAACTGGGCATAATCCATCCATCCATTTTCTGCCACTTCTCTGGGGTTGGGTCACAGGGGCAGCAGTTTAAGCAGGGATGCCCAGACCTCCCTCTCCCCAGCCACCTCCTCCAGCTCCACCAGGAGAATATCAAAGCATTTCCAGGCCAGCCAAGAGCGACAATCTCTCCAGCATGTCCTGGGTCTGCCCAGGGGCTTCCTCCTGGTTGGACATGCCTGAAACACCTCCCTAGGGAGCCGTCCAGGAGGCATCCTAGATAGATGCCCAGAACCACCTCAACTGGCTCCTTTCGATGCGGAGGAGCAGCAGCTCTACTTTGACCGCCTCCTGAATGTCTGAGCTCTCATCCCGCCTCTTAGGCTGAGCCCTGACACCCTGCAGAGGAAACTCAATTCTGCCGCTTGTATCCGCGATCTCATTCTTTCGGTCACTACCCAGAGCTCATGACCATAGCTGAGGGTAAGAACATAGATTGACTGGTAAATCAAAAGCTTCTCTTTCCAACTCAGCTCCCTATTCACCACGACAGAACAGTACAGCGTCCACATTACTGCCGATGCTGTACCGATTCAACTGCAGATCTCCCGCTCCCTTTATCCCTCATTCATGAACAAGACCCCGAGATACTTAAACTCCTCTGCTTAGGACAGCAACTCATCCCCCACCAGGACAGGTCAATCCACCTTTTTCCAGTCGAGAGCCATGTCCTCAGACTTGGCGGTGCTGATCCTCATCCCAGTCACCTTACACTCAGCTGCAAACTGTCCCAGTGCACACTGCAAGTCACTGGCTGACAGCATCAACAGGACCACATCATCCACAAAAAGCAAAGACGATCCTGAATCTCGTCCATGCCTGGAGCTCTTCCCCTGAAGAGTTCTTTGACTACTTCAGTGACCTCAGCCCGAGTGACTCCTGCAGCTCAACTTCCTCCAAGGAAGGTGTATCAATGGGATTCAGGGGATCCTCAAAATATTCTTTCCACCACCTGACTATATCCCCAATTGAAGTCAACAGTTCTCCATCCCCGCTGTAAACAGTGTGGGTAAAGTCCTGCTTACCCCCCGAGTCACCTGACAGTTTGCCAGAACCCTTTCAAGGCCGACCGAAAGTCCTTCTCCATGGCCTCACCAAACTCCTTCCACACCCGAATCTTTGCATCATTAACCACCATAGCTGCTTTCAGCTTGGCTTGCTGGTACCTGTCAGCAGCATTTTGATTCTCTTATTTGCACATCATCCCTCCCCCTAAAATAAGGTAGTTAGGAAGTAGATGTATGTATACTGGTATTTCTTTGTATTCATGAATATGTGAGGATTGTGAGTATACATGGGAGGTATTCAGAGCTTAAGGGTTATGGCGGAAGGATGTATTATTTTTGTTTCTTTTTTTTCGGGGGGGGGGGGGGGTTATTTAATTTTATTGACTTTCTGTATGACTGAGTTCGGTCAGCTGATTTGCTGAGAGGTTTGTCCTCAACAGCCAATTATGGTGCACCTTGAGACTCCTCGTGTATAAACCCCCCCTGTATATTATTATTTATTTTTTTGGAAGTTGTACTGGTTGCCAGATGTTTCGATTTCACTCAGTATAAAGAGTGGATTGTGATTCTTGAACAGGTGACGGCTTTTCCAGCTCCTGCCTCCACTAATATTATATGTTGGTTTTAAGGTTTTTGACTAAGTGTGAGTTGGGTTTGTTGTTTTATGAGGGAAGGTTCATGGTTCTTGATGAAACACGAAGTGCAGTATCACAGCTAACATTAATTAAGCGCGTGCACAGGGTTTTACGACTCATATTGGCAAGTTCGTGCTGTTGCTTGTCTTTTTTATTTTGTGTGTAAATTGCGGCGGTGGTCTACACAAGAGTCGTGGCCTGGTAAATCGTCAGCGATAAATCAGTTATGTTTTACTTTTGCTGTTGTGTGATTCCTCGCCATTTCAGAGTCCAGAGTAAATAGAGCTTATCTTGCAGGGCTATAAATCGGTATTTATGCAGTGATTGAATCTTTTATTTAGTTATCACTCAGTAATTGTACCCTTGCGCTTATATGCAAGCTTGAAATTAATTACCGTCATGCCATTCAGCTCAGTTTTTATGGCCGATCGGGGGCTTTGCCAGGTGTAGCTTGCAGAGAAGATGTTGGCGTGAGCTTCCTGTAAAAATCCTCTTGTGATGCAGAGGGGGACAGTAATGCTAGGGGCTGGGTTTCTTGTTACTTATGTGTATCTGAGGTGACTGACCACGAAACACATGACAGCAAATAATCCATTGCTGTCAGTTCTAGCTAATTGGTCTAGTTGCCATTGCTATGAGCAGAATGTTGTGTGAAAGGGACTGGGTGTGTAGCATAGAGGAGCCCTCTGCATGTGTAGTATTAAGACATTTCTGTTGCTGTGTCTGCATTTCACATTTATTTTTATTTTTTTCCAGTGTTTTGAGTTGCCTTATCTGTAACGACCTCGTCCCCGATTTGTGTTCTACTTTCTGAATAGTCTTTTTGTCTGGATTAGTCCTGCTTCCCTGCGCCTCTACCCATGCCTTGTGGATGACCCCCCCCCCCACCCCACAACATACCAACATCTGCACATTATAGCATATAGCAATTAATTCCGTTTATTACTGATGTTTAATACGATTTTGTGGCAGGAACAAAACCCTCCATTTTGCAATTTATACTGGATTCACATGGCCTGCATAATTTTGACTGGAGAGTATGAAAACTCACTCTTCAGCTCAGGATCAGCAGGATTGACCAAAGCATGTATTCATGAAATGTTTCTGTGAGCGGAGGTGGACATGGGGTCACTCATCGGGCTATGCTCCCCGTTCATCGGGATTTGCGGGTCACTGGTAGTGGCTTTCTTAGCCTTGAATCCCAGTAGCTTCCGGGTCTCTGTACATTCAGGAGGATCAGTGGCATGTCCCCATTCATTCTCCTCTGGTTAATCGATGGAGGTGCAGGGTCACAGCTAATGTGATTTATCTACCCTATTTCTGTCTTTTCCGTTGTGCGATGGTCTATAATGCTTTGTGGAAATTGTCTTCGTTCATTCAAATTCAACTCTTTTTTTTCAATTTTTTTCTTTTTAGTGGTCCAATTCACGCACGTTTCTCAAGGGTATTACAGTAAGACTTCTCCGAGGACATGAACCAAATCCACGTCCACATCACATGCTCTCACAAGACAGGTAACCTAATTACTTACATGAATATGTATGATTTGCAATTTTTTGCTGTATAGTAATATTATAAATTGTTAATCAGCCTGGGTCTTTTTAGAAATAATTATCAAATTCCTAATTTTCCTGCCTTTTTTATATATCATATATTTTTTTTTCCATACACCTACTGTAAAATAAACATTTGACATTCACGGTCTTATTGATCTAGTGCCAACAGGCATTTTGTTTTTCTGCTCTGAGATGTAACCTTCCAGGGTTGCGAGTTTAATTCTGACTCTGTGTCTGTGGAGTTGACGTGTTCCCTCCGCAACTGCGCGGGTCTCCGCTGAGGTTTCATTCCACAATCCATATATGCCCCATGATGGACTGGCATCTTACCAGTGGTGCACCCTGCCATGTGCCCTGTGCTTCCCAGGAGGGCTTCCAGACTCCCCACAACCTTGCACATGATAAAGAGTTAAGGGTAAACATGTGGATGGGTTTACCGCATGTACGCCAAAAGGATTGTAAGTTAGAACCTCTAAATTGATTTCACAGTCCATTTCATATAATAAGAAGTGAAAACCATTCTTTTTACAGTCAGCTCTCTGCTCCATTACAGTAATTACCTTTGGTTGTTCATTACAAAATGACGCGTGCCATTTGGAATTAAATTAGACATATAATTAAAGGGGGGAAAGGCAGTGGGTTGACTTTACAAATAAGATTTACAAATTAAACTGTTTTCAGATTTGATATTGACTTGAAATTCTTGATTGATTTCTCATGCAGCAATAATGCTGTCCAATAAATTACCCCTTGATTCCTAAATCAACTTAATTACATTGGCAAGGTGTTCTACGGATTTATTACATATGCTAATTTTGAAATATTAGATTTTAATGTGCTCCGTGTATCTTGATGTGACAGAATCAGCCGATGGCCAAATCAGCCGATATGGCGGGGTTTCCCCCTGGCGCCAGCTCAGCTCATTGGTGGATGCGTGTCCTTTGGAGGAAGATGGGGGAGGAGCAAATTATGTTAAGGGGTGCGTGCCAAGAAAGTCAAAAGACTGAATTCATCAACACTAATTTAGTGCTAGATAGCATCATGGAAATAATGTCTTCTGGGGCTTCTGTTTCATTTTGAGAATGAGGGTATGGGCGATATATCAGGCTGCATTTTGGCACGTGAATGACATTACGAACACCGAAATATCAGCAAAAATTTTATCTATATATACCCACACACATCCACACAGATAGTACTCACAAAATCTTGGGACACTTGTTTAATTCAGTCAAAATATTGCAAACGTATTCGTTTTATAACAAAAATTACTTTATTCATTTGTTTTTTTAAAAAAAAAAACTGCTCTGAGTTAAACGAAAAAAGTTAATTGACAAACATTCTCAGTTGGTGTTTTTTTATTAGTTTATTAGTAACACCTTTGCAATGACATGAAAAGCCAGACATTTGTGTTTAGTATCGCTTTGGGAGCCACTGGCCACGATTGCAATCAATAGCAAAATGGCAAGATCAAAACTGAATGAGCCAGTCAAAAAATGGCACTTAATAAAAAGAAAGATATGTGCAGATACAGTATGTTAAACATTGCTATGGAGCCTCCCAGCATCTACAGGCACAAGGCAGGGAACAACTCAGGATGGGGCACCAACTCACACACTATTCACTCACACGTGCGCACCTCTGAATACCTCCAATTAACCTCAGTATGTTTTTGGACTGTGGGGGGAACCAGACAACCGAGAGGAAATCCCATAATGATCACACACACACAGAACCGTGGCAGCAGTACTAACCACAGCACCACCATGTCATCCCATTCATTAAAGGATTCTACAATTTCTAACTGGAATATAAGAACACCATTACTTACAATGCTGCACAATGGTATACAGACTTACTGTACATCCTGGATGTTGATTTAGGCATGTGTGAGTGTGCCCTGAGATGGGCTGGCCCCCCATCCTGGGTTGTTCCCTGCCTCGTGCCCATTGCTTCTGGAAAAGGCTCCGGAACCCCCCCCCCCCCCCCCCCGCGACCCAGTAGGATAAGCGGTTTGGAAAATGGATGGATGGATGGATGGATGGTAGGGACGTGCTCCGACCAGTATTCTGGGTGTATCGTATGTGTCCTGGGGGGCGGATTTGATCCTTAAAACCAAACAACCTTGAGACAAACAGTATATTTGTCAAAGTGTGCAAGGTTGGGACGGCGAGCAGAACCAGGTGATTTGGGGCTGAAAATGAGAAATGAGACCGTTGTTTGAATAAAGGGGTTAAGGACCAGCGTGATGAAGACAGCGCCTACAGAGCACACAGGACAGAGACGGAAAAGATCTGAAAGTAAAGGAACCTTCCTTACACCAGTTTATTACTTCTCATAGGTAACTATAAAACAAAGAAGCAAGATAGAAAAGTCACATTTACACAGGAAATGACAGACTACTTATTCACCTGTCTTCCTGTCACATGACCTGTTTATCGTAGCCTGCACATCATAATTAATATTGCATTGTATGACACTTTGCATTGTATTACACTGAGTGCCATTTAGCAGCTCTGTGGGTGTTAAAAACTGTTTTAAAAACACAGCCTGCACACAATATAGACCACTCAGCATTAGCAGGGTATTAAATTTCAATAAACAATACATATTTCCAGATTAATTGCGGAAAGAATATCTACGTCACCTGAGCAATAGCAAAAGAAATCAAAAGAAATATGTAGTTTTGGGCAGTATATATTGTATAAAGCAATTATGAATATAAATGATAAGTTGATTAAAATATAAATTAGCCAGGCAAAAAATAACTTTATGCCATCGATTGAGATCAAAGCACAAGGAAAAGCAGCGCAAATCAGCATCATCAGTGATTAAAGGACGCGATTGATTTGACAGAAGTACCCAGGCACCCCACTGAATGTCCATTGGCTCTGTATAGAAATGTTTATACCCTTAATGTTCTCATTTTCTACCGCAACTTAATCGAGTTGTCAGAAAATAACCTGGGGTTACTGCGGCATTTAACTACAAAACATCTGTCAATGGAGATACGGCTCGAATTTCCTCTGCACAGACCGAATTCCCCCGCATAAATTCAAGCTGACGCCAAGAACTTTTAGAAAGGTGCAAGAGAATTAAATTAATGTGCTAATTATCCTGATTTAGATGCACAGGACTGCACTGGTTGTGAGAAATGCCTGTCATTCCAAATAAAGCCGGACGTCCCTGATTTACTCCGAGGGCAAGAAATGGGTGAATTGGACACCGTTGTAATGACTGCTGAATTCGTTTACATCGAAATTGCATTGCGTATGAGTGGCTAGGAACTAATCGCCCTCTATAATGGAGGGTTAACGCGCCTGTGAAAGCTTGGGTTTAGAGACACAGCAGGACGTACGCAACCACCGCAAATATGTTTGCATGTATGCATGTATGTCTATGCAAGGAGAGGAGACAGACAGGTGCGAATAATGATTATAATCCGAACTTCCATCATCAAAAACTGCGTAACTTTCACGGACCATAACCACGTGGGCTCTCCTAGCTCCTTGTCTGCGTCTCAAATGTTTTACTCACCCCTGAATCCACTGTAAAATAATTGTTACACGAATCAAAGAATATGCTTGAATTTACAAAAAGTAGAAAAAAACTTTGAAAAAGTAACGTCAGTAGAACAATCTTGTACATGAGGCATTAATCCTTCCCTTAGTACATCATTTAAATAATTTCTAACACGGATGTTCACATTCTTATTTATATTCATAAACATTCCCGTTTGAGTGAAGAAACAAATTACTCTCAGTTAATAGTATCTTTGATAGTTCTGGTAGCGCAATATTTTTGCCAGTGATCATCACATTTTTTAAATAAATGGACTGAAAGCAGAAAGCACTTTTTATATTTCCCTTTCATCCTTCCTATCTGCATATTTGTATTTATTCTTCTCCGTGGGATTTGGCTCGCACATTACCGTGAATCACCGCTATGAAATAACTGAAATAAAACGTAACCTAAAATAAAATAACAATGACCTTGATATAATGTGCACATGCAGGCTGCTTTGAAAAATAATGTAGGTTTCTGTGTGTGTGCGTGTGTGCGTGTATCACCTATATAGCGATCAATATTTATATGATTCTAGGTAATCTTTGGCTGATGCTCTGAATCACGTTATGTAGTACAGATTGGAAGCTTACTGCGCTTATCTCTTATTCCCTGAGCCAGTAAGGAGAACGTCTCCCTCCACGTCCCTGTCCCTTCCCTCCTGCTCGTCTCCCTCTCTTCCTCTCTCTCCTTCTCAGTGAAGCTCAGTCAGTCTTTTCTGATTCACTACCCCTTCACACGAGCGAAGGCTCCAACGAAAGTGCTTCACTCCTGCAGCCTTTTCCTCCTGAGCTGGACAGCATCACAGAGGACTGCTTCCCCAACTAATGCCTTTTTCCCCTACAGTCTGGATGGCTTAAAAAAAAAAATTAACACCCTCCTACCTCTGAGATCTGCGCGAAACCAAGGCAAGGTAAAATAGTAGGCAATTGTAAGACTTGTCATGAAGAGGGCAAGGGACAGGTAGAAAGAAAGAGAAGACTAAGGAAGCGAAGGCAGGAGAGTTTTGCATTCATTTAGGACCACACAAGGCTGACTCTTCTTCCCCTCCAGGCTCAGGACCAGTGCTGAGACAGACTCTCTCCCCGCAGCTGTGGACCACTGACTGCGCTCCGCAGACGGCCAATGCCTGAATGTACACGAGGGAGGAGAGGGAGGGGGGGAGCAGAAATGGAATAAAAAAGAGGCTCAGCTGGAACGCCACAAACGCCACTGGCCGAAGGGGGGGAGGCGGGGGGCAGTGAAAGCACAAAGGAGGACTCTATGCTCACTCCACTGGCCAAGAGCTCCTGGCCAAGCGGAGCTGCGCGGCTGTCAGCGATCCAGTAGCGGTGCCTCCCTGCTTGGAACTCAGGGCAGCAGTTGGGGGGGTGGGGGGGGGTAGGGGGGGGAGGCTGAGGAAGTCACAGGAGCGATGATCGTCACGGGAGGCTGTTCTTCATCCAGGATGAGCTGTAGGGACAGCAGAGAGGCTCTCGGGCAGTTTCAAGCTCGACTAGGAGCCTCCACTGTCATCTACAATTGAACCCAGACCCAGACCCCAACCCACACTCCAACACAGACAGGTAGATGCACCTTTAAAGTGGACAAACTCTCTTCCTAAGGACTATAGGCTCTCTCTGGCACCAACTTAAAAAAAAAAAAAACTTTTCCTTTGATATTTCTTGCTAATTAAAGTTAAGCTACGTTTTGAAAACACTCACGCCTTTGGCTTTCCTGGGTAAATGTTGAAAAAGAAACTCTCTTGATCATTCACCTTTTCTTCAGTCTGAAATAAACATGGAATAAATGCTGTGGAATTCCTTCACATTTTTGGATAATGCAGTTGTTTTTTTTTTTGTTTGTTTCATGGTACGCTTCATCAGGGAAAAGGACCATCTTCCGTCAAAGCGTCTCTATGGATTACAAGCACGGATTTCTGTTTCAGGACACGGTCTCATGGAATAGAGCACCCCACAAATCATAATGATTAATTAATAAAGAAAGGAAATGAGTAAGTATCTTGCATCTCCGAATTCCCCCTCATTGTGCATGTTAGTATTACACTATAGGTTAAATGTTATAACCTGATTATTGTGCAGAAAAAATAATTATATTAACTACCCTGTAACGTCGGTCTAAAAAGCACAAGCTACGAGAGGTGCTCTATTTTTGAACCTTGCAGAACCTGTTCTAAGTTTTTCCTTCACTGTTCACCTGCTCTGTGGTTGGCGTGTGGGGAGAGAGGAGAACGGCACATGCTGTAGGTTACAACGGCCAGTCGCTGGAACAGGTCCAGGGAGGACCGCCCATCTAACCCTCCAGGCTCTGATCGCCCAAGGACCACCCGCCTGATCAACGTCAAGCCCCCACGCCAATATGGTGCCGCCCCCACCCTCTAATAAGCCTCACGTGTGCCTGTCCACTATCCTTATCATGGGCAGCATGGCACTGATGGATGCCTACCTGGTGGAGCAGAACCAAGGACCACGCAAGATCGGCGTATGCATCATGGTGACAGTAGGCGACATCTGCTTCCTCATCGTCCTACGCTATGTGGCGGTGTGGGTGGGTGCCGAGGTTCGCACAGCCAAGCGTGGCTATGCCATGATCCTCTGGTTCCTCTATATCTTTGTGCTGGAGATCAAGGTCTACTTCATCTACCAGAACTATAAGGCTGATCGCAAAAGCCTGGACACCATCGCCCGCAAGGCCCTCACACTCCTGCTGTCCGTCTCGGTGCCAGTACTCTACATCATCCTGGTGGGAATCGACCACATGGAATATGTCCGTGCCTTCAAGAAGAAGGAGGAGATCCGCAACCGGCTATTCTGGGTGGTGGTGGACCTCCTGGACATTCTGGATATACAGGCTAACCTTTGGGAGCCACAGAAGAAAGGACTCCCACTGTGGACTGAGGGACTGATGTTCTTCTACTGCTACATCCTGCTGTTGATCCTGCCCTGCGTGTCCCTGAGTGAGATTAGCATGCAGGGCATCAATATCGTTCCCCACAAGATGATGTTGTACCCCATCCTCAGCCTGGTCACCATCAACATCATCACCCTCTTAATAAGAGGTGGCAACTTGATCTTCTACAAGGACATGAGGGTCTCTGGAATTCTGATGGGGAAGAACCTTATAGCTATTGTCTTAAAGACTTGTAGTTTCGTGCAATACAAGTCCCATATGCAAAACGTGCCACATGCTCTTGGCGTAGAACTCCAAAAGACCACCACTCCCCACTCGCAGCCAATGCCGGCCCCTCCGCAGGTGGTTATTCAAGACCTGACATCCCTGCCCGAGGTGACTGTGTGCGATCACACATGACACATAATACATAGTGACAGACAGAATGGCCGATCTTCACAGATCAAGGCTATTCACACAAGGTGAAGAAGACTATGTATCTTTTTTTTAAGAAAATCAAACAGGTATAAAAAATGTCTATTTTTATATAATGTGTAAATTTAACTAACAATACATGTGGTTCATGACTTTAGGCACAAAAAAAGAATGAGGTTAAATGTAGTGAGTTAGCTTTTCCTGATTGTTTTGTGTCATTAAAATTCAGGGTAATTATTATTACAGATGAAAGAGTTCAGTTCATTAAAATGCAGTGATTTAATTGTTTCTAAATGGCATGCTGTATTTTATATGTAATTCTTTCACACACATACATACATATATATATATATATATATATATATTGTTTCTCCAATTTTTTGTGCATACCAAAAATGAGAGAGGGATTCCTTTTTTAACAGTTTTACAATCCAGACGACTTGGAATTCCAAACAGTTTTTTATATCATGGCAAAACAGCAGCTGAAGACTGATTTGTCCTGATTAAATGTCAGTCCAGAGGCTGCATGATTATTAATGCAGACCATCTATGAGCGAATTTGTCTCAACTACTCACTTTTGACAGCACATACACTTTTGCTTATTTGTAAGTTTATTAATCTGGAAAAAAAGCAGAAGCTTTCATGGCTTTTGCAATGATCACACTTCGTCATGATGAATTCCCAATTGCACAGACCTGTTGAGTGTAAAAAATGACAATGTTGCACCTTAAATTAAAAAAAAAATGAATGATGTAAATATAGGATCAGCAACAGACGCTGAGGGATGGCAACCTGAACTGTTGTAACATTAAAGGGTTACTTTAAAGCAACTACATTTGTTTCATGTTAAATTGTTTATTAATGTTCAGCAAAATTACTTAAAAATACAGAAAACGATCAATAAAATATGAAAAGAAAACTATTTCATTTGATAATAATGGACTCGAAACAACATTTGAGTCCTTTCTATCAGCCTTTGGTAAGGATTTCTTTTTAATTATCGTTGTGGAAGGTTTATTTTTTTATTATATAATGTAAACAAACAGCTTAAAGAAACATAGTAAAATATTTTGACTAAACGAAATTACAAATATATACATTCAATCCGTAGACAAAAGCTGCAAACGCAAATATGCAGTCTTAAGTTTTAAGGTTGCTACTGTAAGTGTGATTTTCTGGAACAAGGACAATGCTCCTTATGAAAGTGTATAGATGAAATTCAATTTATTGGTCCTAAGGATTGAAGAACACAACCTTCATGGCTGCAGTGCTGATTGTAAAGGGAGATTCACAGCTTCATAAACAGAGTATGTGAGAGTTAAAGTGAGTTATGTGAAGCATCTGTTGTAGGCAGACCAAAGCCGACTCTCCGTCACAGCCACTGATGGTCACACTTCCGGGTTGTTCATACGAAGACCAACAAAAGCCACACGACTGCTGAGAAGCCGGGGAATGAAATGCTTAACCTAAATAGTTTCAGTCAAACAACCAAGTGCATAAAAGTTTTATGTGTTATATAGTGAGCTGTGGGCGTATCTTTTGATAAAAACATAATCTCACCAAACATATAAAGTGAATTATTAATATTTCTCCCCTCTGCTGCTCAGCTATGCCACATTATTGAAGAGTTCATATCAGCACCCCATGTGCATAACCCACAGATCCCACACTGGGTATAGACCCATTTTCATGTGAGAGGAGGTTGGATTACCATCTACCTGATGAAGGCCTGCTTACCGCTCCCAGAAAATTCTAGACAAAGAAGTGATGTTTAAAGATGATCATGAGATGTTTAAAGATGATTATTGTACTACTCATTTGTTTCCTAATCTGAAATCAGCTTGAAATTATTCAAATGCTGTGTAACAGAAAAACAAATTAATTACAGTTACGTTAATTTACATTACATTAATTACGCAAACTAATTTGACACATTCATTCGAGTTGTTATTACAATAAGCGCATAATTACTTAATCACATAATTTTTACATCAGCATAAAAAACTAGTGACAGTAAATGTATTTACTGGGCAAATTACGAAAAACTCAGGTGAGTGAGCACTTTGATTACTTACATACGAACTTTCCAGAAATATTATCCCCTTATGACTAATGATCCATCAGATTCCTTGTTTCCTCTTAGGTCTGGGTCCTGTGCAATGGCTGCTTGAGAATTGGAGCCGGAGAGGAATTAAATATTCACTGCTGTGTTTGACTTCTATGTAAACACTATACCCTTCCACTCCCCGGAAGGAAAATACAAGTTAATAAGTGTTTCGGTCTGGCCATACTTACAAAAACACCTTCCTAGCTACGATGAAGCGTTACATCCCACTTCGCAGTGGGTGCCCTGGGGGACCAGTCACTGATTCCTGACCTACATTTTCAGTACTGGACCCGTATTAGGGCTCGCTGAGTTTACTATATACTCCTTTAACCACAACTCTAGCTACTAAAATATTCACCAAACAGACTAAAAAGCTAGGATTTTTTGTAAACTCTTCCATATAGTGTTTTCATATCATTAGAACCACAAATAGCTTTTAAATATAGCTTTGGGTAAATTCTATTCTACCTTTCTTTTATTTGGAAAGACCCTGAACTAATGTTAATAACATCACAATGACAATTTGTTCGGTTGTATATGCACACACCTGTAGGCTTTTTTGACATTTGAAGACTGTAACCCAGAGAATTAAAACATAAACTATATAACATACAGCATAGTTTGTTTGCTTAGTTGACTTTGTCATGCTAATTACAAACATCCTTGAAATGTCCGAATTTCTTTTCTTTTTTTTTTGGTAATATTATGATAATTTTATTCAAAGGGAATATTAAGGACTAAATAAAGAGTCCTTTTGGTGATTTTTCTCTTCATCCATCTTTCGTCCATGTACTTATCTTGCAAAGGGGCTCTACAATGAATTTTTCTCTAATTCTAATTCTAAGTCTGTAAATTTAATACAGAACCTTTATTAATCCCTGTGGGGAAACACTTTTTTTCGCCTCCCCCCATCTTGCTCACCACGAGACACACAGACATGTGACTATTCCACCAAGGGTGGGGCTTTAATGGGCAGCATTCTGAGCCCACTAGAGAGGCTCAGCCTGCTAGACCACACACCACCCCAAGTTAAACAATGTTCAAGAAATGCAGTCGAAGGTGCCTTCTGTTGGGCACAGGGACTAACTAGTGCTCTCGCAATCCAATACTACAGAATGTGAAGGAATAAATACCCCAAGTGATAGTTCTGGAAACTATGCTTCCCTAAGTACTAAAAGCCAGTAGATTTTCAGCAAATGAAGGTGTTTTTTTACTGCTCTGAATCATTTCATTTGAATCAATATATGCGTCGGAATCAATACATCCGATAGTATTAACATATTATGTATGGAAAGCTTTACATAAACAGCGAGGATAAAATATCTTGCAGGGAATCACTATAAATAGTAGATAATGAACCACAGTCGGCCCTCAGTATCCACGGCGGATCGGTTCAAGGACTCCCTCCTTCCGGATCGCAATACCCGGGCGGGCTGAAGTCCCTTATATAAAATGGTGTAATATTTGCATATAACCTACGCAGTTTCTGGTGTGTACTTTAAATCATCTTTAGATTAAACAATGTAAATGCTATGTAAATAGCTGTTATGCTGTATTGATTATGGAATCAACAGAAAAAAAGCATGTATGCGTTCAGTACAGACACAACTATCGTAGTACATATAGAAAATATAATTATGCAAAAAAATATTAATTCTCTCTCTCTCTCTCTCTCTCTCTCACTCATACACACACACATACACACAGACACACACACATGTACACACTGTTTTAACACTCACCAACACCCAAAACTACACATTACTTTATTCGTTCAGTAGTGCTCGGTGCACGGCAAATTCATGTTTTGCCTTTTGAATCTTTCTGCAATCCATTTTCCGGAGTATTTTTGATTTGCGGTCGGTGAAATCTGTTGAACCCATGTACACAGAGGGCCAATTGAACAATAAATCCTGAAATCAATAATACTAACATCAAAATACGGTACAGCATCACCACTAATAAATCATGATTTATTTATTTTCTTTTATAAATTATGGATGGCATCTTTAATAGTTCAGTAAGAATCACACATCCCAATACATTCCTAACATGTAGCCTATCTGTAAGATACCGGATGAAGATCATTGGGACATTGTTGCTGATAAATGACATGAACTAGGTCCATTGGCATCAACCAAGATGATGTACCATCTAGTACAACACTCAAATAACAAGATTGTGCTGCAATGGCTTTAGGGTTGTGGAATTGTTCACTAACGCTGTGTCATAACCCAGTCAAGCTGGGGTTTCATATCCCATCCCTGCTCTGTTTGTGTAAATTTTGCATGTTTTCTGTGAGTGCACAGAATTAATTTAGGAATACTGGTTTTCTTCTGTAGTCTGAAAATATGTGGTCAGGTCAGTGTTTCTCAACCCAGTCCTTGGGGGGGCCTTACATGATCCATGTTTTTGCTTCCTTCCCAGACTGTTCCTGGAAGGGAGCAAAAACGAGGCCTGTCTGGGTCCACGAGGTTCAGGCAGAGAAACAATTGGAAAGATTGGAAATTGATGTTTTCAAATTGCCTACAGTGGGTATGTGCCCAGAGATGGACTGTCGTAGCATCCATGGTGTCCCATTCCCTCTGCTTCCCATGATACACCCACTGCCAGCTTACAGTGGGTAAGAAAATCAATCTTTATTTGGATTGCAGTTTTAAACGCAGGGTTTACAATGTGTTTACAGACATTTTAAAAGACAAAAAAATAAATAAATAAATAATAAAATAAGTGCATAAAATAAATTAACAAAATTACTGATTATCATGCATTTGTTACGGGGAGGCATGACAAAGGAGGGAAAAGAGGGACAATCCACAGAGCGGCTCGTAACAAAAAGGCTTTATTAACAAAACAGAACACAAAAGGGGGAAACCAGACAATAAGGAGACCACTAGGGGGTCAAGAACAAAACAGGAAAAAAAAGAACTAAGTAAAAGTAACCACAAAGTAATACAACAAGGGAACAAAGCAAAACAAAGAGCAAGACTGGTATACAAACACAGCTACAGAACCGTCACACATAATCACTTGGGGCAACAAGGAACTGGTGAGGTACATTTGCAATCAACAGGCACAGAGAGGTCAATCAACAGATAAGGTAAAGGACTAAACACTAAGGAAAATCAAAACTAGGGAAACCAAAGGAACAGGGAACATGAACATGGGCAAAAAATAAGGAACTGCAACAGAAATACCTATACAAATATTAACCCAGGAGAACATAAAAACAACAAACATTCAACGGCCAACCTCAAACCTACAACCCAAAATGATTTAGCCTGTTAAGCTGTGCAACAGCCTGGGGATAAGGCAAACACACTAGGGACTAAGGGCTACAAGACAGAGGAGGGAACAGGATGGCAAGCGACACCTCCTGGACAAACAGAGACAAGACACATGGGGCAGGGCTAGACGGGCACCGATCCTGACAACGTTATTACCTTCACTGGTGAAAAGATGCATTTTCAATTTATTGATTTGTTATTGTTAGTTAATTGTTTTAGTTATGAACATTTAAGAGTTGTATCTGGACACAAAACAATATTATGTAGTATTTTTGGAGTAAGAATCAGCTTTAAATATACATACGCCATGAATAGTATCTTGTAGTGACAGTGTTCAAATATTTTGTTAACATTTTTTTGAAAGAATATTTGGAAATATTAAGAATCACACAGCAAATACATTTTAAGCCCAACATGGAGCTTCCTGACGTGTGTTGAAATAGATCAAAAGTCACCTATTGCTTAAACCCCTGAGCAGTAATGACCTCCTTGCAATATTCTGAAAATTGAGTACAGAAAGAAAATACTGCTTGATATAACAGTGTGCCTTCAACTATACCAAATAGATTTAGTTCAGAAAGTTATGGTACAAGACACAAAAATGCACTCAAGCATCTTCTAAGTGCTTGAAACCTGGATGATTTTTAGCCTGGGGAAAACATTCAAAAGATTCCAGACCAATTTCACTTAATTGGTCTATAAAACTTTTTGAAAATTAATTATTATTTGCAAATAATATGCCATTGTCGAGTGTCTGTGCTGTAATAGTGATGTATTCTAAACAAACAAAGCTATTTCAACGTTACTCCCATTTTCCACGACATATCTGAGTGAGCTGAGCTTTTCAAGCCCGACTCATATAAAAACTAAAAAGAGAGAGACAGAGAGCTGCTGAGGAGGAGCTTCGTGTGTCTGTCTTCAGTTCCTGCTAGGAGATCAGCTTTGTGTTCATCCAAACAGGCTCAGGCTTCACACTGAGTATAAATAAATTGAGAGATTATTTTCTCATTACTAGGCTACAGAGTGTCATTTTGTAACATTTTGCTTGGTGGTCTGCCGTGGGATTTTTTCAATGTAAAAAATGTGCTGTGGCTCAAAAAAGGTTGAAATACACTGTTCTAAGCAGCATTACACACACACACACACACACACACACACACACACAAACACACACACACAGTAGTATCCATATCTCTGTTGGGACTGTCTATTCATTTCTGTGGGAAAAAATCCCCCCCCTCCCCCCCCCGCATGACAACCTACCCAGCTCTAACTTTAACCATAAGTAACTAATCTAAATATCAGACTTTTGATATTTTTTATTTTTTTTATTGCTATTACAGATTTTTATAAAATGGTCTCAACAACGTCAAAATAACAGCCCTTTCTGGTTCCCACAATCTGGTATATATATGGCTCTCTCTCTCTCTCTCACACACACACACACACACACACACATACACAACACTGTAATTGTAAGTGGATTTCTCTATACACTCCAGAATCATTTAGTGTCACAAAAATTCCCATCGTACGATTTACATTTTGTTTTCACTCTTTTAAGCTGAACCAGGAATAATGGTGAAAGTGCTTTAAGGCCAAGATAAGTCACTAGATACGCCACTGGCTTGCACATTAATGTTAATTTAATGTTAAGTTGCCAGGCAGAATGAATATACATTATAACCACATTATTTTAAAGACGAACTTAATCAGCCATGTTATTCAGTGTCTGCCGACACGAGTGATATTCAGTATGAAAGAATACTATGCAAATTGTTTTAATATAAAATTCCCACTGACCGCCTGCATCATTTCTCAGACATACAGTAATGCTCGCTGCACAGCCTCAAATGTAATTTAATATAAAATATGTTTGTTTTACAGAACTGAACTTCTACAACTCAAGACTCAACATCTGGACTCCTGGACTTAAAATGGGAACCAAGAAAGATGTTTCTGACGTTCCTTTAGGTAGCCAGCTGACAGCTCTGGTCCTTCCAGTGCCAAACATGTCACAGATGGACGAGTTCAGAGTTAATGTCATCCAGTACTTTTTCAAAGGGAATACTGAAAAATATTCATGCAGGGGAGCATGATGTGAGATCTACGCGTTGGAAGACAGGACGTGGAACCCAATGTCCGGATGAATACAAGGAAATACACTATTCCGGGGAATTTACCGAGAGCAGACAATACGTAGCTCTTACTTCAGCAGCAAAAAGCATTTGGGGTCGATCTGGTTATGTACAGGATTCTACAAGAACTTGGGAATTAAACAATTAAAAGCAGAAAGCAAGTTGTTTGCCAAGACGAAATGGAGAAGGACAGTGATCGAAGTAGAGACTGTAGCTGATTTTATGATTTAAGCTCTCCTGCATTCTCTGTTCAGCGGTGATCTGTAACGACTCCACTAAATTGACACGTCACTTCTGTTTGAAGCGATTTTATGCATTCACTAATTGCAGTCACAAAAAAAGTTAATGCACACACAATGTCAGCACTGGTCACGATTTTTAAGAATTGCTTATTGATGATGCCCGCAGTTTAATTAATTCTTTATGTCTCACTTGTTTCTTTTTCTGTACATGGTTGAAAATGTTATTTATTATGCATAAATTAGCTCTGCGTTTCCTCTTCACTCTGAATCATCTAAGCAGATGGACGAGCTCAGTTAACAGGCTGCCTCAAGAAGAGCCTCAAAGGCTGAAACACATTTGCTTGTTTTGCTTTTATATTACACACACCTCCTATGGGAGGCTTAAATATTTGATAAAGTCGAGGCAGATGCCACGCAGGGAGATTTCTGGTGCTTTTCTAAGCAATGGCGATAGAAATGTCTACGGTATATCTGCAAAGACAGTTACGTAAAAACAACAAATAGTATTATTGAGTGGAAGTAGTCTTCAGTTATTCGTCCTCCACGTTTATTTAAATCTGGATGAAATCTGGAAAATCTTGTATGCGGCACAGTTCGAAGATTAGAAAAGATAATTAATTGATTAGGTCTGAGAAGTTTTCAACCCAGTTTTGTATCAGATGCCATAACGTATCCCACAATGCAGTGTTGCGTTTAATTTCATAACTTGCCACATCACAGGCTCGATCACGTTACGCTGTTTCTCCACATCGCTGAGATACAGATGCTGTCTAGGCTGCAGTCGTGCATTTATACAATGAAGCAAAAATTACTAACCTTTGAGAGGACTGAAACGGATAGACGTCCATTTTGAGTAAATGTAAGATGCCTGTTAATATTTCCATTGATTCTTTTGAAAATTCCAACGTTTATTCTTTCCAAAATATACTTCAATGGGTAGCTTAACATGATAACATTTCCTTGTTTTCTAAATGTAGAATTGTTTATTGAAACAGATTTAAAATCACGTATCCATATAGCCATCCCTCCATCATCCATAATAAGTACAGAGTCACGTTAGCCTGCAGCCAGGATGTCCTGTCTTCTGTTGTGGTCTTCATGCTTTCCAGGGCCATGTTCACTGTTGTGATGATTGAGTCCATAATTATTATAAGCAATGCAGTCACTTTCTTAGTCATGAAGGACATGGGAAAGACTAGCTGGATATGATGCACTGATAGACCACATGATATCAATTCAATTTCATGAACTCCCCTTCACTATGACAGTTATATAGGGTAATGCACCAACAACTGATGCAGACAAGAAATTGAAAAGTTTTATGGCCAGGTTCAGGCTGAAATTGACAGGGCATGCAAACAAGATATACTTCTGAAGACTGGAGACTTGCAGAATGCTAACGTCAGAATTGAGAAGGTGGAAAGTACAGCCGGCCAGCAGAAATAAAGCTGGAGAGCAACCAATCAGCTTACGAAAATCCAGAGTGTTCTTCATTGCCAGTGTCTTCTTCAAGCAGTCAAAGTGGACATCACGAGATGCAGTTTACAGAAGTTGAATAAACTAAATTCTCAGTGCCGAACAGTGGAAGAGCTCAGTTGAAACAGAGAAGATGCGGCCTAGAGCAGGTAGCGGAACAGATCTCTGGCAGGAAAGTAGGACAAATTGCACATGGATATGTGGAGAACAAGAAAATTCCACTATTTCACATATGAAATGCCTGAGGCCTCATTTATCAAAGCTGTATGTGCACAAACAGATGCTCAAAATGTGCATACGAAAATGTATCTAATGAAACTTCACGCGGAAAAAATGTGTTTATTTACGGAAAATTAGATGGAGGTGTATGTATATCATTTCGGTCAAATCAGGTCAAATTGGGAAAAGGCGGCACCAATTGTAAAGCAGGGAACTGTCGTGCACATGTCAACAATTCATAACATCAATCCATCCTTCACATGAAAACCCATATAAATGTGAACTGGGATGTATTTTAATTATTATTATTTTATTAATTGCATTTATTTCATTCCCCTGGGATTTTGTTTGTTTGTGTAAGCCAAAGACTATATACTTACCTTTGATCATTTAATTTGCCATATGCTACGTCCTCTTTCCATGAATTAAAAATTCCTCTAATTATAACGAGTAGCTCTAAATGTGAATTAGGGATCAGACATAAGTATGCATGGATTGACTTATAAAACATGTTCTTACTAGTGACTATGTAAAGGGAATGATTAGAAGGGAATGAGTTTTCATAAACCACGTGGACCAGGGGGATCCCCACAACGTCATTCGGGGATCCACTCACTGGACAGCCACATGCTCTGAGGGATTCTTATCGGCAAGAAATGCCCAATCACTGACGCCCAGTCCAGCATGCACCTTAGATTTCCAGTGTCCTGTTACCAGCTACGTCCCTTTGCCCGTCTGTCACAGATTGTCTTAATTGTTTCTCCATTTTCGCTGATTGTTTCTCTGTAGCACTCGGGCTGACGCAAGATCTTTGCGGTTTTAGAGATTTTGAATGCTTTCCCTGCTGACTGCTGATTGGTCAGCTTGCCCTACCTATTCCTCCCCTATCTTGCAATTTACAGACAGATCCATGCTGGTAGGTGACCAATAACCACTGTACTACGAGGTGACCCCACCATGTCACAGTGTTAAGGGTTAAAGATTCCAACAAGGGCTTTCAGGCAGCACTGAGGAGAGTGATTTCAGTGGTGAGAGCTTCTCCTTTTGGCATGTACTTTGGGACTTTGCAATCCTTTTATATTCACATAAAGCTATACAAGAGTCTAAAGGAAAGGGAAAAACCGAATTGCGCGATCTCCTGTGAGATTGGACGAGACTGGCTAGCCTTAGCTTGGCAAGTGCCCATTTTTAGACCACTATTGGTGCATACTGACCAATGCGTACCAGGAACACCTCACAAGACCTGCCAGTATGGAGACTGTCAAACCCAAACGTCTAACCATCACAATTTGGCCCTTGTCAAAGTCACTCAGATCTACACGCTTGCCCAGATCAAGATCTGACTGTTAATTTGCCTAATATATAATGGCACCTTTGACAGGTGCCATTGTAAAGAGATAATCAATATTATTTACGTTATCTGTCCATAGTTTTATGTTATGGTTGTTTGGCATACTATACAGCAGTAGATGCAGACAAAGAGTGATCAATCAGTTACTTTTGTCAATCAAAAGCAATTTCATTTTATTAATGCACAAGTCAGCTGTTATGCTGACAACACGGACATTATGCACACGGACACACATATACAAGATACACTATATGGACCAAAGATTTGAGACACCTGGCCATTACACTTCTAGAAAAGTTTTTGACATCCCATTCTATCCATAAGTATCAATATGCCGTTGGTCCCCCCTTTGCAGCTAAAACAGCTGTCACTCTTCTGGGGAGGTTTTCCACAATATTTTGGAGTGTGTCTGTGGGAATTTTTGCCCATTCATCCCGAAGAACATTTGTGAGGTTAGGCTTTCAATCTCCGTTCTAATTCATCCCAAAGGTGTTTGATGGGTCTGCATGAAGCACCTGAATTCAATAATTAAGAGGTGTGCCAAAAATCTTTGTCCAAATAGTCTATTTCTGACATTTCCAAGCAGAAATATGCGCACACTAGGTACAACAAATCCATATTTTTATATGTGCACACATTTTTTCAGAGTGTATTTTGATGAATGAGGTCCCTGAGCTTCTGCCTCAAATATTCTATTAGTAGATCACATACCAAATACAGGACACGAGTACTTCCCATTATCAGGCATGAGAAAGACGGGTGTATTACCATAAATTTTTTAAAGCGTAACATTCACTTTGCTCAACATCAGAAATGGTGGCGAGATATATCATGAAATCGATTCAAATGGCCGAGAGAGAGTTTTAACGTTTAATGGTGCTTCAGAATTGATAAAGGTGATGTTCCATCGAAAGGTGCCACCATATTTTTATATTTTCTTTGTTTTATCGGTTTATTATCACAAATCTATTTCCAGTGCATCTGCACATTTTTAGAAAGGATCCTTATAAATATTAAAGAACTGAAAAGGGAGGAAAGGGGTGTTTTGATTTTCTATTTCATTTGTTTTTGTATATATAATGCATGTTTATTTATAATAAAAAAACACCTATATATTTTTCATGAAGCAGCCTGTACATATAAGCCATGGTAAAATGAAATATTTGTAAACACTAGACACCCCTATAAGCATTTAAGAAGTGTGGAGGAGAAGACATGATTCTTGAGGAGACAGGAATGCCAAACAAACATGTGAGTAGATGGGAAATAAATACAAACAAACAGAGTCTGCTTTCACTTACAAAATAAATGCATGTAATTCATAATTATTTAGCAGAAGAATAAAACATAGTGACAATTATAAATCTCGGTTAAGTTCCCCTTAACAGTTCCAGAACAGAAACTACTAGCATGTACAAAAATAAAATGTTATCAGTATTCCTAACCTTTACAGGTCCCTTTGAAAGAAAAACATTTACTTTCTTTTATAACAGGATTTTAAAAGCATTTCTTTTTTTCCATCTGATGTTAAGTTTTGATTTTATTCATCTAAAAGATTTGAATGTTTTGAAAAAGAAAGTATTGCTCGTTATTTTTCATTCACAAAAAAAGATGTAGTGATGAGTAAAATGCCATATTATTTGAATAACTTTAAGATTAGATTCTCTTTTGGACACCAGCACATAAAAACTGATGGCACAGATATTTTTATTAATTACAATAGTTATATGTCATGTTGGCATGCAAATTTCTTTTACTATTGTCCTTTCGCCCCGGCTGCCTATGATGTCTGAAGACTATATTTATTACTGATCTTTGGTTGACAGTGCTGTTAAAGCAGAGATGTCGTCTCCCAGCGCTGTTATAGGTCGGCTCCCTGTTACACTCACACCTCTAACGACATCACCGATCCAAAAAGCCAGAGTCCCTCATCCAGAACACTGTCTCAAGCAAAAAGTTGGTAGCTATCAGACAGATTAATAATGCACCTCCAAATATGTTCAAGTATGTTTTACAATCATGCTCAGGCAGGGACACCATGAAAATAAAAACAAGGAGGGAGCAAGAACATATACTGTATGGGGGTCCCTGAAGATTTGAGAATGTCTGAATATAAATAGGGGATTCAGGGTCTAGTTCTAGAACCATAGCACAATTTTATGGTTGGATTGACCAGTTGATGTCAGGGTCGGTGTTTGTCAGACCTTGCCCTTTGTGTCCCTTCCCTGTTTGGCCAGCAGGTGTCGCTGGCCATCCAGTCTTTTCATTCTCTGTTTGATAACCCTTGTGTGTTACCTTTGTTCCTTGCACTGCTGCAGTGCTCTGTGGATTGAGTATCTGAATCTGAGACTAGTATCCTATATTTCTGGGTTCAAGTCTAGGCTCTGGCCAGCCTCAAAAATGTATTAACAATTATTGGTTTTCCATTTCCCCTGTGTTTGTTGTGTTTTATTTTGGTTTTCTGGTCATTGGTTTGGTCTGCATGTGCTCTGTGTCAATATTCCCAGTGTTTAATCCCCAGTATGTAGTTAATGTTTCCGAGTTTTGGTAGTTGTTAAAGCTGCCTAGTTTCTATGTTTGTTAATTGTGAGTGAAGTTCATCTGCCTGTTGCCTGGTTACCTGTACTGTGCTAATTAGGTAATTGTTATGTGCCACACCTGCCCCCTTGTTAGCTGGTTATCTGTTTGTATTTAAGTGCCTGCATTTGTTATGTTCTTGAATTAGTAATTGTACTTTGTTTTGTATGTTACTCTGCTTGGTTTCCTAGTTCTGGTCCCTATATTGTTGCTGCCTGCTATTACTTTGTCTGTTATTACTTTACTTGTTGTCTAGCCTATTCACATTACAGATGCTCCTCTACTTTCAAACGAGATGAGTTATCAAACAGCCATTCAGAACTTGAAATGTTTGTACTGTAAGTCGTTATTCAACATCGTTTTAACGGTATACGAAGAACTAGGATGCGGGGAGTACACATGGTACGCTGCTGTGCGGCGGGAGGAGTGGCCAGAAATTGTATAAGCCGGAATTGGCGTGCAGAAAAAAAAATGTTGCGGACAGGAAATGGAAGCCCAAAGAACACACTTTGGACTTAGTCCTCTTCGTTCATATACCTGAAGGTTCGTAAGTAGAGGAACATCTGTATATCTTAGTTCTTTTGTGTTTTTTTTTTTTTTTTTTTTTTTTTTTTGTTAATGGTCTTAAGTTTAGTTTGTTTTGACCCCTAGTGGTCCTTTTGTTTTTGTGCTTTCCCCTCTGTTCAGTTTATTTTGATAAATCCTTGTCTTAGAGCCGCTAAGTGGATCGTTACCTTTCAGTCTGAACCATGCCCACACTGCCATGACGGTCGTGTTGGAAATGAACAGATACTTTGATAGTGCATGGTACATATCCTACCTACAGATAACTAGCATGTAGGATGTACCTTAAATGAGGTTACTTTGTGTAGCTTTAGTGTTTTGCACAGTTTCTGTCTCCATAGCTTCTGAGATTTCAGCTGTTTTTAAGTGCCGATGACCTTATTTTTTTAGCTTAGCAACATTAACCTTCAATCATTCTCCTAATATGAGTCAAACTTAATGGAGTGTCAACTGGAGAAATTGCATTTCTATGTTTTTTCCGGACTCCCTCCTTTTCTACCAGATATTACAATTTAAACAAAGTTGCTACTGAATCTGCAGTGAATGTGTGGGGATTTCAAAGGATTTTTGGAGGCACACAGTTTGTTTGTTTTTGTTGCGATAAACCAAACTGTTTTAAGATGCGGAACTTTGTTTCATGAATACTGAAATACTATGAATACTGAAACCTCTGTGAAACTGTAAACATTTTGCATTTAACTTATGAAATCAGGCTTGTATTCCACTCCATCTTCATTTCCTTTACTGCATTTGTTTTGTTGTTTTCAATAAAAATGCAATTTTGCTATAAAACCTTGTTGGCTGTAAAATCGACTTCATATAATTTAATATAAGAACATGGCACTTACTTGTTTAACTTTATATAGACGTGAATGATGGATAGACATTTTTTAAAGCTGATTCCACGTCTCATGAATGGAGGCATGGTCATCTACAGCTGCTTGCCAATATGCACTGGCGTATGCGTGCTATTACAGTATGTCGATAATGATAGTGTTTTATTTTTTTTTCTGCCTCGACTGCAACAGAAATGTTTCAAAAGGACTAGGGCTGCACGATCCTTGGTAAAATATGAATAAAGATTTTTCTCCACTCGGAATAAAGATAGTGTTTGTCTCATGATTCCTCAGCAATATATATCTCTCGTTATTATTTAGCATTACATCCTGTCTTTATGAAGGTGGAAGAAACAATATGTAGATGTACAATATATCGGTTATCATACCAATATCCCTGGCCAATGTTTAAACTTTATCAATGTTAGAAATTAGCGGCGCTAGAGCTAAAGATACAAAGTTGTTTTATTGTGAGATGAGCTTCTTTTTGTGCTTTTGTACAAAGCGAGCTACGAGTGAGGCAAGTAGCACATTGCAAAAATTCATGTTGCCAAGGAGTCAACAGACGGAAGTGCAACTAGACTGAGCCTCCGATGCATGTGCATTCACAAGTGTACGCAGCTTTGGATCTGATGAAGTAGCTACCCAACAGCTACAAAACTATACAGTACATACTATGACACAACCATTAAACTGTTACACAGGGTATTACATAACTATTGAAGAGGCCCTATTATGGTAATTATCACTATGAAAATCCGTCAGATGAGAAGTATGCACTACCAGAAGCTACAGCAAACCCTGCTTGTACTTAATTCTGAGCTATGCAGCTGTGTTTGTGGACCATGATCTATACTTTTGAAGACCCCCTAAGTGGCTGTTACTTAAAGGTCTTGGATTATGTTGCAATATATAAAACGAAACTTTCTCCATTTTGACTTGGATATTAGCCAGCTTTCTTTAGCAAAGCAAAACAAGCAAAAAATAAAAAATAAAATGAACCAGCAGAAGCAGCATATGGTTAAGATCTATCATGACTATTTAAGGTAAAATATTGCCAGTATATCCTGAACACATTGCCCTATACCATATGGCTAGACTAGGAAAAACGAAATAAATATTCTCCACATTCTAATCACCCATGATCAAACACTGTGGGAAGCCAAGTGCCAGAACATATGTTCTTTACTGGTGCAGAGCGCTATCCAAAATGCAGTGCTTTCTTAAAGTAATTGATTTATCTCAAGATGCAGTCCCGTGTGAAAAGTAAAAAGGAGATGAGTGTGGGGTGCAGTAGGGCCGGCATCCATCCCTGGACTCGCCGTCGTTTTCTTCTACCTCATCTTCGGTTTTTAGCATGACCGCTAGTTTCCGTTTTCACAGTCCCAATCATGAAGCAAGCTCTGCCCCCCACCCATCGAAATTACGTGTTTCTGTTCGTCTTTCACAATTGTTTTGTTTTTCCCCCATTCCCGGTTCACACCGCCGCCCCACCCTGAAAAGATGATAAGCTTTAAATAAATTCTCGTCCCTCTTTTAACGAGTGTCCCGCATCACCCGATTTAGTCTTAGAGTCAGGCGATACAAGAATGAATAAACAGGCCAACACTGATATGTTTTCCTAAATTTACAAAAAGATTCAACTTGCATGACCAGTATACAATATAATAAACTGCAGAAGAAATTGCGTAATCTTTAAAGGATAGTTTTTTATTATTATTACATTTTACAGGTACTATATGAATGGTGTTTCATTCAGATAAACACATTAATTTATGTCAATGATTATTTTTTTTTGCGTATATTGGAGATAACGGTAAAAATATCACCAATGGTTTATTAAGTCCTAGGATTGCTACTGAAAAACGTTTCTTGTTCTACTTTAAATAAAAGTAATAATCCACTGTGTAACTGTAAAATGTTAACCTATTATATGATATATCTTTTAAAATCCATTTTAGAGAGCATGTTACCCATTACAAAGCTATGACGATGCTCATGCGGTTGTAAATTATGTCTCACTCGGTGCTATAACCCCAGGTAAACTTGCCCTTGATCATTTCGATAGCTAGAAACTCCCTTGACCCTGATATTTATACAGAAACTTTCAACTGCACCATTATCAGAAAGAAGAGTAAAATTACACTCCCGTTTAATGTTTTATTTTAGAAATCTTTCGATAAACATAGTACTTCAATTATGGATCAAAACAATCTTTGTACCTACACTTCCAGAAGACTAAAAAGATTCGACCTGCTCGTTTGCTGCTAAAGACTTTCCACCCATCGAGATATTCACCCTCGCCTGCCCCACTGCCGGATTTTATCTCGCTGTCACACATAAATCCCGACTGCGCTACAATTAATAGAAAGCCAAGCCTCACAGCTGTTCTCCCAGAGGAACTCTGGGCACGTTTCCCCCTCTCCCGAGTGCTATCCCTCTCTCCCATGTGCATCTCAAGCGGACGATCTAAAACCAGCACAAAGCTTCCCCTGCTCCTCCCTGTCACTTAGGGCTAGTATTAAGGAATAACGCAGAAATTCGTTCGAGTTAAAAAGCTGAAGGAAGGCTTTTTTTAGTGGAGAGAGCGAGGCTAAGGAAAAGAAACGAAACAACAAAAACCTGCAAGTTTAATTACTGGGAAAGCACCCGTTGTTTACCGCAAGTAGGTAACCTAAATTGCATATTTAAATTTCATAAACAGACATTTTAAAACTGGGGCATATGTAAATTGTTTATATAAACAAAAACAAACACGACAATCTAATAATACAGCATATTAGTGATTTAAAGCATTCATATACTGGATACGTGAATGATGTGTTAAGTTTTTATTTATATGTTTTACAGGTTAATAAATTGTCATCTAGTTAAATTATTTTTAACTATGCTGCCCTAAACAACAGCAGACAAATGAAATAGTCTCACACCCTGTGTTTGTACAATCTATCTTCAGTAGTACTCTATTCAGTTCAAGGAATCAACCGTACACCATCACTCCCCAAGGATGTGTCACACAGCACTTCACAAAGCAACCAAATATACACAAGAAAACAAAAATCAAATCATATTTGCTTAATATTATTCATATTTAAAAACTGATGGGGTGTTGAAAAAGCTCACGTGGAATTATTTTGAATAAACGTAAATAAATAATACAATGAGGGCAATAAAAAGGAGAAAGTAACTGCAAAAAAGCATCAGTAGGCATAAAGTTGTGTGAAGCACATCCCCATAGTGAGAGAGTCAAAGAGGAGACTCTGAAGAAGGGACAGGAGAAACGGACAGCAGAGGAATGTGAGGGAGCATCGAGGCGGGTGGCAGAGGAATGTGAGGGAGAATCGAGGCGGGTGGCAGAGGAATGTGAGGGAGAATCGAGGCGGGTGGCAGAGGAATGTGAGGGAACCTTGAGACGGGTGGCAGAGGAATGTGAGGGAGAATCGAGGCGGGTGGCAGAGGAATGTGAGGGAGAATCGAGGTGGGTGGCAGAGGAATGTGAGGGAGAATCGAGACGGGTGGCAGAGGAATGTGAGGGAGAATCGAGGCGGGTGGCAGAGGAATGTGAGGGAGCATCGAGGCGGGTGGCAGAGGAATGTGAGGGAGCATCGAGGCGGGTGGCAGAGGAATGTGAGGGAACCTTGAGACGGGTGGCAGAGGAATGTGAGGGAGAATCGAGGCGGGTGGCAGAGGAATGTGAGGGAGAATCGAGGCGGGTGGCAGAGGAATGTGAGGGAGAATCGAGGCGGGTGGCAGAGGAATGTGAGGGAACCTTGAGGTGGGTGGCAGAGGAATGTGAGGGAGAATCGAGGCGGGTGGCAGAGGAATGTGAGGGAGCCTCGAGGCGGGTGGCAGAGGAATGTGAGGGAGAATCGAGGCGGGTGGCAGAGGAATGTGAGGGAGAATCGAGGCGGGTGGCAGAGGAATGTGAGGGAGCCTCGAGGCGGGTGGCAGAGGAATGTGAGGGAGAATCGAGGCGGGTGGCAGAGGAATGTGAGGGAGAATCGAGGCGGGTGGCAGAGGAATGTGAGGGAGCATCGAGGCGGGTGGCAGAGGAATGTGAGGGAGAATCGAGGCGGGTGGCAGAGGAATGTGAGGGAGAATCGAGGCGGGTGGCAGAGGAATGTGAGGGAGAATCGAGGCGGGTGGCAGAGGAATGTGAGGGAGCATCGAGGCGGGTGGCAGAGGAATGTGAGGGAGAATCGAGGCGGGTGGCAGAGGAATGTGAGGGAGCATCGAGGCGGGTGGCAGAGGAATGTGAGGGAGAATCGAGGCGGGTGGCAGAGGAATGTGAGGGAGAATCGAGGCGGGTGGCAGAGGAATGTGAGGGAGAATCGAGGCGGGTGGCAGAGGAATGTGAGGGAGCATCGAGGCGGGTGGCAGAGGAATGTGAGGGAGAATCGAGGCGGGTGGCAGAGGAATGTGAGGGAGCATCGAGGCGGGTGGCAGAGGAATGTGAGGGAGAATCGAGGCGGGTGGCAGAGGAATGTGAGGGAGAATCGAGGCGGGTGGCAGAGGAATGTGAGGGAGAATCGAGGCGGGTGGCAGAGGAATGTGAGGGAGAATCGAGGCGGGTGGCAGAGGAATGTGAGGGAGAATCGAGGCGGGTGGCTGAGGAATGTGAGGGAGCATCGAGGCGGGTGGCAGAGGAATGTGAGGGAGCATCGAGGCGGGTGGCAGAGGAATGTGAGGGAGAATCGAGGCGGGTGGCAGAGGAATGTGAGGGAGAATCGAGGCGGGTGGCAGAGGAATGTGAGGGAGAATCGAGGCGGGTGGCAGAGGAATGTGAGGGAGAATCGAGGCGGGTGGCAGAGGAATGTGAGGGAGCATCGAGGCGGGTGGCAGAGGAATGTGAGGGAGAATCGAGGCGGGTGGCAGAGGAATGTGAGGGAGAATCGAGGCGGGTGGCAGAGGAATGTGAGGGAGAATCGAGGCGGGTGGCAGAGGAATGTGAGGGAGAATCGAGGCGGGTGGCAGAGGAATGTGAGGGAGAATCGAGGCGGGTGGCAGAGGAATGTGAGGGAGAATCGAGGCGGGTGGCAGAGGAATGTGAGGGAGAATCGAGGCGGGTGGCAGAGGAATGTGAGGGAGAATCGAGGCGGGTGGCAGAGGAATGTGAGGGAGAATCGAGGCGGGTGGCAGAGGAATGTGAGGGAGAATCGAGGCGGGTGGCAGAGGAATGTGAGGGAGCATCGAGGCGGGTGGCAGAGGAATGTGAGGGAGAATCGAGGCGGGTGGCAGAGGAATGTGAGGGAGCATCGAGGCGGGTGGCAGAGGAATGTGAGGGAGAATCGAGGCGGGTGGCAGAGGAATGTGAGGGAGAATCGAGGCGGGTGGCAGAGGAATGTGAGGGAGAATCGAGGCGGGTGGCAGAGGAATGTGAGGGAGAATCGAGGCGGGTGGCAGAGGAATGTGAGGGAGAATCGAGGCGGGTGGCTGAGGAATGTGAGGGAGCATCGAGGCGGGTGGCAGAGGAATGTGAGGGAGCATCGAGGCGGGTGGCAGAGGAATGTGAGGGAGAATCGAGGCGGGTGGCAGAGGAATGTGAGGGAGAATCGAGGCGGGTGGCAGAGGAATGTGAGGGAGAATCGAGGCGGGTGGCAGAGGAATGTGAGGGAGAATCGAGGCGGGTGGCAGAGGAATGTGAGGGAGAATCGAGGCGGGTGGCAGAGGAATGTGAGGGAGCATCGAGGCGGGTGGCAGAGGAATGTGAGGGAGAATCGAGGCGGGTGGCAGAGGAATGTGAGGGAGCATCGAGGCGGGTGGCAGAGGAATGTGAGGGAGAATCGAGGCGGGTGGCAGAGGAATGTGAGGGAGAATCGAGGCGGGTGGCAGAGGAATGTGAGGGAGAATCGAGGCGGGTGGCAGAGGAATGTGAGGGAGAATCGAGGCGGGTGGCAGAGGAATGTGAGGGAGAATCGAGGCGGGTGGCTGAGGAATGTGAGGGAGCATCGAGGCGGGTGGCAGAGGAATGTGAGGGAGCATCGAGGCGGGTGGCAGAGGAATGTGAGGGAGAATCGAGGCGGGTGGCAGAGGAATGTGAGGGAGAATCGAGGCGGGTGGCAGAGGAATGTGAGGGAGAATCGAGGCGGGTGGCAGAGGAATGTGAGGGAGAATCGAGGCGGGTGGCAGAGGAATGTGAGGGAGCATCGAGGCGGGTGGCAGAGGAATGTGAGGGAGAATCGAGGCGGGTGGCAGAGGAATGTGAGGGAGAATCGAGGCGGGTGGCAGAGGAATGTGAGGGAGAATCGAGGCGGGTGGCAGAGGAATGTGAGGGAGAATCGAGGCGGGTGGCAGAGGAATGTGAGGGAGAATCGAGGCGGGTGGCAGAGGAATGTGAGGGAGAATCGAGGCGGGTGGCAGAGGAATGTGAGGGAGAATCGAGGCGGGTGGCAGAGGAATGTGAGGGAGAATCGAGGCGGGTGGCAGAGGAATGTGAGGGAGAATCGAGGCGGGTGGCAGAGGAATGTGAGGGAGAATCGAGGCGGGTGGCAGAGGAATGTGAGGGAGAATCGAGGCGGGTGGCAGAGGAATGTGAGGGAGCATCGAGGCGGGTGGCAGAGGAATGTGAGGGAGAATCGAGGCGGGTGGCAGAGGAATGTGAGGGAGCATCGAGGCGGGTGGCAGAGGAATGTGAGGGAGAATCGAGGCGGGTGGCAGAGGAATGTGAGGGAGAATCGAGGCGGGTGGCAGAGGAATGTGAGGGAGAATCGAGGCGGGTGGCAGAGGAATGTGAGGGAGAATCGAGGCGGGTGGCAGAGGAATGTGAGGGAGAATCGAGGCGGGTGGCTGAGGAATGTGAGGGAGCATCGAGGCGGGTGGCAGAGGAATGTGAGGGAGCATCGAGGCGGGTGGCAGAGGAATGTGAGGGAGAATCGAGGCGGGTGGCAGAGGAATGTGAGGGAGAATCGAGGCGGGTGGCAGAGGAATGTGAGGGAGAATCGAGGCGGGTGGCAGAGGAATGTGAGGGAGAATCGAGGCGGGTGGCAGAGGAATGTGAGGGAGAATCGAGGCGGGTGGCAGAGGAATGTGAGGGAGCATCGAGGCGGGTGGCAGAGGAATGTGAGGGAGAATCGAGGCGGGTGGCAGAGGAATGTGAGGGAGCATCGAGGCGGGTGGCAGAGGAATGTGAGGGAGAATCGAGGCGGGTGGCAGAGGAATGTGAGGGAGAATCGAGGCGGGTGGCAGAGGAATGTGAGGGAGAATCGAGGCGGGTGGCAGAGGAATGTGAGGGAGAATCGAGGCGGGTGGCAGAGGAATGTGAGGGAGAATCGAGGCGGGTGGCTGAGGAATGTGAGGGAGCATCGAGGCGGGTGGCAGAGGAATGTGAGGGAGCATCGAGGCGGGTGGCAGAGGAATGTGAGGGAGAATCGAGGCGGGTGGCAGAGGAATGTGAGGGAGAATCGAGGCGGGTGGCAGAGGAATGTGAGGGAGAATCGAGGCGGGTGGCAGAGGAATGTGAGGGAGAATCGAGGCGGGTGGCAGAGGAATGTGAGGGAGCATCGAGGCGGGTGGCAGAGGAATGTGAGGGAGAATCGAGGCGGGTGGCAGAGGAATGTGAGGGAGAATCGAGGCGGGTGGCAGAGGAATGTGAGGGAGAATCGAGGCGGGTGGCAGAGGAATGTGAGGGAGAATCGAGGCGGGTGGCAGAGGAATGTGAGGGAGAATCGAGGCGGGTGGCAGAGGAATGTGAGGGAGAATCGAGGCGGGTGGCAGAGGAATGTGAGGGAGAATCGAGGCGGGTGGCAGAGGAATGTGAGGGAGAATCGAGGCGGGTGGCAGAGGAATGTGAGGGAGAATCGAGGCGGGTGGCAGAGGAATGTGAGGGAGAATCGAGGCGGGTGGCAGAGGAATGTGAGGGAGAATCGAGGCGGGTGGCAGAGGAATGTGAGGGAGCATCGAGGGGGGCAGCAGAAGTACTGTAGAGGCCATGTTTCATTTGCATGTGCTGATGAAGTGTGAAACTGGGTACTAGGACAAGACATGAAACCCGGAGCTCCATTTCTTCCGGACACCATATGCTATAGTGCTTGTAGCTCTTACATCCCCTCCATGTGTTGTGGGAAGGCTGTGCTTCCACAAACTGGTACTTATACGTTTATGAGAACAGAACTGAGTTTCTAGGCAATATGTGGCTCAGCCAGCTAGGTTTTTGTGTTTCTGAAAGGTAGGTTGCTGGTTCTAGCCCCAGCCTCAGTAGAATTGTCACATTTATGTGGACCCTTAACCAAGGCCCTTAACCCCTGCCTCCAGGGATGCTATACACTGACTGACCAGACACTGTCACCCCCAAGCTCACGCTCACCTGCATATGTGTCTGTGACGGGGTAGATGAAGAGCATTGCAATGTATCTGTTACCTGACTTCTGCAAGTGACTGATAAAGGATCATTTCATGAGCTTGGGTGGCTCAGTGGGTAGCACACTTTGATAGTCATGGGATTGATTCCTGCCTTATTTGCCCAGTTTGTGAAAGTTTCCTCCCACAATCCCAAAACTTGTGGCTAGATGGAGTGGTGTCCTTAAATTGCCTATAGTGTGTGATTGTATATGTTAGCATATGCCCAGTAATGAATAATAATAATTGATCCTTTATTGTCCCCGTGGGGGAAATTCTTTTTTACGCCTCCTTCAACTCGCTCTTTGTGGAGTAAGTTGTCCGCGAAGGACAGCCACCCGCAGCAGCGCCCAGGGAGCTGGCGGTTAAGGGCCTCACTCAAGGCGACCTTGTGATTGCAGACACATAGGCTTAGCCCACTGAGCCACACACTGCCCCCTACTGGCATCTTCTCCAGGATATGACCTGTGCTTCCTTGAATGGACTCCAGGCTCACTGTCACCCTGTACTGTAAAAGTTGTTATACATGACGCAAGTACTCAGTAAATCCACACACCACATTATACCATATATGGCATATATATGTATATATGTGTGTGTGTGTGTATATATATATATATATATATATATATATATATATATATATATATATATATATATATATATATATATATATATATATATTCCAAAAAATGGAAATTGTGGCACTTACAGAAGTGCGGCTGCTTGCAGGAACACCGAACACTTCTTCCACTCATTATTGACTTAAGCAATACATGCCCAAATGAATCTCCACTGGAGTCAGTTCACGGTCAAACCTACCTGACATGAGGCACCTCAGCCTGGGGTGTCCACAGCAAACTCACACACCATGTACCGTGAAGGTCTGCACAGCAGCTGCACGCTGGGAGCCTTTGTCAAAAAGCAAACGAGGCAAAGAGCCATCAGTTCTCTTCTATGGTCTCTGCAGGCCTTCTCCAATGTTCTTTTTTACTCACTTGTTTATAACTAGATTTTTTTTATTGCATACAGGCGCTGTTGGAAGTTTAAGCAGCGTCCAAACAGCCTTTTCTAGAGCTTACAGTAATTTATTAACTTAATGACACATGGACATTTCTTTAAATAAAATGCTTTTTTTTTGGTGCATGTAATGCATATTTGAATAAAATGATGAATAAATCAAATCGCAGGTTTGAAATGTCTTCTTGGTTGCTAGGAAACGTTTAGATCGATTGAATACTACACACCTCTGTCAAACATAAAATCAAGGGTAAAATGGTAAAAAGGGTAAAAAAAAAAGGTATTTTCTTTTTCAGACTAAAGGCAGGTGCTGCTGGAGCCAAGCACTGCAGAAAGTGTTGGTATCCAAAGCTTTGCAGGCTGAATCGGGCATGACCTAGTTATATAAATCAGGCCCAAACTGCATTTTTCCTAAGATGCCACCCCATCTCTCCTGGGACTTCATTGATCAGCATTGTAAAGGTTGGTCACAACCACCAAAGGTGGGCATGAAATATTCACATAGTTCTTTCAACCACACAAAGCATGCCTCAATAGAGTGAAGCTGATGCTATATTAATGAATTATCAGTTTTTTTTTCATATTTTATTTGGGTCAAATAACGTTTATTTATTTGATTGTTTAATTTAGCAGCTAAGGGGCTTGTCATTAAAAGAATGTGTGGGACCTGGGTTAAGCTTATTTATTCATGCAAGCAGAGACATGCTGAACAACAAGAAGCATCTAACCAATCTAACCTAGACAAAAAGGACTCAAGTGTTTGCAGTAGAAAAATAACATAAAAGAGGTGTCAGAGAAGCAGTGAAGAGTGCAGCTGATAGACTGTGACTGTGTTTTGAAGGCAGATGGTTTGCAGGTGACTGCCCCAATGTAGAATCTGAAATGGGTTGGCGTTCAAAGCCGCTGTCCATGGTGACCATTGATATGACTGGTTGTAGGCAGGTCTGATTGCACACTGCATAAAGTACAATGCATTCTGGGATTTGTGTTAAAACACTATTTCTCTTGGAAATGATACTGTAAAAATAAACAAAACAACAAACAGAACATATTTGATTTAGCTGCTGGATCCAAGATGAATGCTATGTGATCCCACGCAAATATGGCAAAGCTGGTTAATATGAACGATAAATATTTGATCGGATTTGCCAAGTAAGAATAGAGGACAGCAGAGATATTTCTAATGCAAAACGTGTTCTGATGGGGGGGAAGCTCGGCCCTAACCCCCCCCCCCCCCATCGCCCCCCCCCCCCCGCTGTCTGCTGCTCTGGTTTGCTCACACAGCTAAAGAAAAACACTGCTGAGCTAATTCTGGCTGGTAAAACTGCAAAGTTTGTGAAACAACCTTTCCCAGTCGCTGGTTGTTCGCCGCTCGTTCATTGGTTTGACGTGCCCTTCCCCGGGAAGCTGACTGGGTTCCACGATGAGGTGTTCCTCCTGCAGAGTACGTTGACAGATGGCCAATTTGCTTGCAGTTTAGCATTCCGTGTTGATTTACTTAAGTCTGTCGATAAGCTGAATTTTCCGTGTCGAAATGGGGTCTTTAGAGAAATTCCTTGGCATTTTGGAGAAAAACAGCACAGAGCTGTTGTCCTTAGCTGCATAGACAATGAGAAAAACTGTAGTCCAGTAATGGGAAAAATCAGGACACCTTCATCCAGTCCCTGCTAAACCACCAGGTAGGACATTACTAAAATTTGCCTGAATTTGCAGCCTATATGATGACGCACAAAGTCACCTCAATGTGATTTTCCAAGATTAACCACCACAAGTCACAGCTGCTGGTGCTTATGCATCCGATTCTGCACCGTGTCTCTGACAGGAACCTTGTGCCAAAAAAGCACACTTCCAAAGGTCATTACTCCCGTCGTGACATCCTATCACAGTGAGGTCAGATCTTAGGCACCGGCAGTGATCGAGACAAACTGCGGGGCAAAACCGAACACTGACCTACAGTTGACTTTAAACATTCAGTACAGCTCACTCACTCACTACACCCCAAGTGGACATTCTGGCCAAGGAGAATCATTCTGTAATGTATAAGCTATAGTTGACGCTATTTATCTGCGTAGTAAGTGCACATTTTCTTAGAACAAAAAATACAATTTAACATAAGAACGAGAATTACGAGTAACACAATAAAAACTAGTAAAAATGCCTTCTGTTCTCCTAAAAGTTACTGATATCTACTTGGATAGCTAGATGAACACCACTTCAGTTCCCAAACTTCTCCTCAGTGGCACCCGAACCATTCTATGTATTTATTAAATTTCACCACCAGCTCGCTTAATTAATTAACTTAATTAGTTAAAAAAAAGTGAAGAAGATATTGAATAGCTATATGAGGTGGACTAGTGGTCAGGTCAAAAAATACACGGGTGTATTGAATGGTTGCTGGACATAACAGGGTTATTTTAGCAGAGGTTTTGAAATGGCTAAGCTGACACACTTTGCTAGGCGTAACAGCATAGTTTTACACCAACATGACAGTTATTTAAACATAATTTTTTTTTTGGCTGCCTAAAACTTTTGTTCAGTACTGTATATTTACGACATTTAGATGGTATTTCAGTTTATACTGTATATTAATAGTATTATTTTAAAAATTCAGTTTAATTATATTTATGAGATATTTTTATAAACATTACATAACTGGTATAGGTTATACCTGTACATCTTACTTTGATAACAACAATGCAAGGCAAAGCAAACCAGCGGAATGTGACCTTAAACAGCCATTTTCTAACCACTCATCGCAATCGGGGTCCACTGGAGAAGTTCGCAGATTGCACAGTGCACACCACAGGGGTGCACAATCGATACAATTGCACTTCATAATAGGGTACATACCGAGACAAGAAGAGCGATTTAGAGACACTTACAGTATTAGCTCAAGCAAATGTCTTTGGACTGCAGGAAATATCCCACGCAACTCAGAGAGAAACAAACAGAGTCACAACGCCACCCAACTTTGAATTAATTTCAAAATGATTGAATGGTTAATCCATAAGTAAATTTAGTACATGAAAATGCAAAGTGTTCAAACCAAAAGATATCCTTCACATGAATGCGGCAGTGATTTAGGTTGATATAAAACTCTGGGGAAGTAAAAATCTGCAAAAAGGTTAAGGAAAACAACATTCAGATACGTTTATTTGCATCACCCCGAATAATAACGATCTTCTTCTTAAATATCACAGATTTACAGAATCCATCAGGGCAGGACCACAGTGCTCCATGTGGCAGGATCAGAAATCATCAGGAAATGGATGTGGCAAGAGTGAGCGCCTTTCAGCGCACTGGCTGAGATCTAATGTGACAAGCAAAATAAAGCAGTGGGGGGATTGATATTTTTGTCGATTTTTATCCGTGTAGGGCTCTCAGACAAGCTGCAAAACGAGGCCAAGGTAAGGCAGGTCCAGAGCATCAGGATGAATGATGCAGGGCTTAGGTGGCAGTTGAATGCATCTGGGTACCACAGTTCTGGCAAAAATATGCAAAGTGCCCTTGCAAAATGTTATTTGCAATTAAATGGAAGTGCAATTACCGTCACCATAATAGAATTACGCCCCGTGCCCTCTCATGCCTTAACAGAAAGCCAGCTCTGGGCTTTTTATGTCATCACTGAGCACTGGAATTATCACACACTGTACAGTTCTTCATCCTGAGTCATTTGTGCCTAGTAGCCCAGTCATCCCACACACTGTACTCCTGCTATTTCTTTAATACTGTAATGATTATGAATAAATCAAGTCCATAACACAGTCATACACTCTATTTGCAGCGCACTGCATGTCCGTTTTGCATTCTTGCATGAGGGCACTGCTCATGTGGCAAGTGTTGTGTGCCTGATAGGTTAAAATTTGAAGACTCTTTTCTCCGTACTGCAGTTAGCGAACTAAATTAACACAGATGATGTCATTAAACGCTTTTTATACTTTGCAATTTGCCTCATTTTTTATCGTTTATATGAAGTGATCTTGCACTGCACTGCACTGAATTGTTGTTGCGATCTGTCTGGCGTATTATGATGCACGGTTTACGTTTTTAACACTGCAGCTAAATTTCCCCTAGTGAAGAAATAAATTTGACTTGATTTAATTTGATGACTCAAGCACAAAGCAGTATATCCTAAGAGTAATAAAGCACACATCTGTGCATAAAATGAATCTGTAAGAAAAAGATAAACAAAAGAGAACACGAGAATGAAAAATTAATAACATTGAAAATGTACACCATAGTAAACTGTATATAACTGTAAACTGTATAAATTTGAATCAAACTTGATTGATTCATTTGCATAATGTATATAATGATAATTATAATATATATTTATATTACTGTATGTATTATGATTTTGCTATTCAGTACACCATAAATATATGCATATTTTTCTTTTTTTTTTTTACTTTATATGATACTTTTCTTATCCAGCACATAAAAAAATAAAAGACTGAGATGTAATGATAATTCTTTGAGTTAATTGTCCTAATTTATGTTATGTCTCTTCCAGGTGCTTAGGGTATTGGTTGGACTATTTAGTGGGTAATCATTGGTCTCATTTAATGATTAAATAAACAACTTCATTTATTGACAAATAGATCAGTCATTAGCATATTACTACATTATATTGCAACCAAATATGACCATAAAAGACTGAGGGTACAGATAGAGAATAGAGAGATTTTGACAGAACCTCGAGTCCTTGTTCTCATTGTCTCAGGATTTCAGGACATCGCTGAAGTGTAATTCAGGGAGAGGATGGCAAACTTCACCTGAAAAGGATAGTGACTTGTAGGTAGGAAAAGAAATTTTGGGAAAATTTATTATATGAATATATGAACTGGAGACCAGGGCCGTTGCTAAGCAGACTCCCGATTCAGGAAGCCCCTACATGGTTAATTTATCGACCATCTGGAAGCAGTAGTGGTAAGTGGATCAGAGCCTAAAATATAGATCCACATGTCTAAAATATAGATCTACATGCCATCTCCTCCATGGGTACCTAGGTAGGCAGTCATCCATTACATCCATAATGAGAGTGTAAGCCCAATGCAGGATAATATTTGCAGACTGAAGCACTTTTTCGCTGGTTTGGTGATTGCCTTAGGTGATAGCTTGGACTAATCAAAAAAATGTAGCCATAAAAACTGAGATACTTCCGAAGAGCCAGAGGTCAAATTGTTTAAAGTTAACAAGATGTCTGTTCAGTGAGCAGTTGAATTATAAACACAAGTTATTTTAGGGAAGGCCATTCAGTTTTGAAGGCACAATATAGAATTATCATAATAATAGTTTAACCAGACTATGTGCTTATTAAGTAGCTTAGCTGAATACACACACACATATATATATAAACAGCTTTATGATGAATCTAGTTTTGTTTGGAAAAGAATAATTGCTTTTCTCTCTTAGGCTTGGGTAGGCAGCTGGTACATTTATTTTAGCATTTTTAAGAATAGTGTCTGGTATTTTCAGTTAGAATACCCTGTTCCTGTTAGAATACCCTGTTTCTGTTACTCATTAGCACAGTTACAGTTGAACTACCTCTGAAATGTTGAACTGCCCACAAAACAAAGATTAAAAAAATAATAAACATGTAATTTGTTTCCAATTTAGAAATTAAATAAGATAAAGTATTTGCTTCATGAATGTTCAGACCGCAGGAAGCCACACTTTGAAAGTAATGCATTTTATTCCAGCACTACCTGCTGCGTTGTGTTGTTTATTATTACCAGGACTGAATATGTAAGTTTAAACATGCTTATATTTAACAACATTATTCAAATTAGTGTCTTACGAAGAGTGTTTTTCAGAGAATAACAGGCATATTTAATCTTGTGGAACAATAAAGTTCATCCTATCTTATATAAAACATGTTTATCAAACATAATTCCTTAAGATCATTTCTAAAGCAACTCGTGGGTGATTAAAATTCAATTTTCTGTCTTCTTCAAGTTATACATTACAACCTTCAAAGAAAGTACAGTTTATAGTGCTACAGTACATTGTACCTGCACCTTAAAACATGCTCTCTGAATTTGCTGTATATTGGCATTATGTCTTGTGACGTAGAGGCACACTGGGCTTACAGCGAACTGTTGTGCATGCGTGTGCATGTATTATGTTTATATTACACTCAATGTCCCCACAATGTGATAAACACCTGACCTTTTACATTGTGGGGACAGTGTTTTTGGTCCCCTCTAAGGGAAATTCAATTGTATAAAAATCTGTGACTGAAATTATTTTCTGTAATCGCTTGTCCTATTTAGGGTCACAGGAGGTCCAGACCCTACGGGCGCAAGGCAGGAAACAACCCAGGACAGCGTGCCAACCCATCGCAGGGTACACATATACACCCGCACCCTGGCACAGCGCAGAGTCACAGGACCCCAGCGGTCACAGTAACTTGGCGCCGGTCTTTTCCCCCGCCCCCAACCCCCCCTCCCGGCGAAGAATCTGCTTCGTCGGGCCGTGTGCTCGGCTGCCTCAGTAATTTACTGTTTCGGTAAATCAGAGCAACCCTGCTCATATTAGCATCTGTACAAATCACATACGCATGCGGTGCGGGGGAGGGGGGCACCGACATAACATATGTCTCAATAATGGCCCCATCCAGACCATCCCTTCCCAACTCATCCATTTGTTAAGCAACGGGCAACGGGACGTACATCATTAGCCATCTCACTGAGTGTGAAGATGATAGCTCTCTGTCTAATTAGTATTTTATGACAGCCTGTAGGGCTACGCCTCTTCTCAGTGTACTGTTGACCTGTGGGATACTCAGCGATGCGGGTTTACCTGGGATATCAGTCCCATCCTCCATCCATAGCTGGTGTCTTTGATGACGTAAGACAGACCTGTCATATGCATCCTTCTCTCATTCAAAAAGGAAAGTCTTACAGTTTCTTTATAAGGCATTGAGAGAATCCCTTCCGTTAAGTCAGTAAACAGATATTGTATGATGTGGAGACTGAGAAAGGAACCAAAATCTATTAGGATGTGGTGCTTTTCTCTCAGGAGTTACAGGATGGGACGCAGTCCAGTTCAACATAGCATGAAAGAAAGCATGAAAAAGATGTTATTTTAGGGGACGATAAAACAAAACACAGAAACTCATGCATGGGAGGTGAAGACCCAGTGTTACATCAAAATGGATACTGAAAAAGGTCACCATAGTACCAAAACCCCAGTCCCCTGACTCCACTTCCCTCCATCTGCTGACCAACTTCACCTTAAAATAAGCACTGTCTTCAAATAAACACAGAAAGGAAACAAGAATTATATCAAAAAGTCTAAAGTAAATTTGCTCAAATTTATTCACCTCTTTGGTCTGACATTGTAGGATAAACTGACATACCTGTCGGTAAATTCCCTGGCCTGTAAATTCCTCTCTCTCAGATCCTAAGATGTATTTGCAGCAAACTTTATCAAATTCAAAGCGAACACGGATGTTACGCAGAACATGAAGTGCAGATGGTAAGAAGCACAGATCCTACGGAAGAACTGAAGGACCCTAATAATTCAAACCAAACGGCTTGATCTTGTTCTTATGGTGCTATTATATTGCAGGATTTTGGCCCTAGAACATCTGAATCTCTCGGATCTAAAAAACAAAACAAAACATAAAGTCATAACCTTTACTGTCATGAAACCTTGTATCTGCGTGTGGCTGCACATCAGCGCATGTCATGTTGGTAAGAAGTTCTGTGCTCTTTTCCCAATGGAGAACCCAAGGACATGTGGTAGATTCCTCTCTTTTTCTAACAGGCTGTGGGAGGATACTGTTTAACTTGGGGATGAGTGGCGTTCTCTGGAAACCAAGAGAGAGAGAACACCTCTGTGAAATGCATATGCCACATTGTATGAAGCTGGTGTTCCATCATCGAGCTGGTGTTCCACAGTGATGCAGGAGGTATGTCCTGAGCCTTCACCAGAGGAGTTAAATTCAGCTCATTGCCAGCTGTAGTTTTGCTGATTTTCCATCCATCCATCCATCCATCCATCCAAATTTCAACTGCTTATTCCCATCAGGGTCTAGACAGGGCCAAGCACAATCTTGATGTTCAACCTGGGCAGGTCAGGAGTTCATCACAGGAGAGACACAGATTAACTTAAAGGCACGTTTGTGGACTGAAGGAGGAAGCCGTAGGACCCGGAGGAAACCCGCACGACACAGAAAGAACATACAAACTGCACACACACTCAGTGGAGGCAAACCCCCAAAATGGGAAGCGATAGCCCCTGGACCATGGACATGTTATAAACTTGCACAGTATATAATTTTATTATTACCAGCTGCAGACACCTTACATTCAGTGATGCATACATTTCTCCTTCAGAAGACATAAACAGGGCAAGTTAAGTGTTTTATTTGTGAGTAATGTTTTGCATTCAGGGCTCGGATAGGGTTTGATAAAGTGCATTGCATTTCAGTATGTCTTAAAATGAACAGTTATTAAATGAATACATAATATTGGGTCAATGAAGTGATTGACTAGGACCAGCAGAGAATTTGACACAGAGGCGGAATTATTCATCTGTGTCTAATATCACCTGATGCAGTAATATTACTCTGCACCTAACATCACAAGGTACAGTAAAATTACTCTACATCTAATATCACCTGGTGCAGTAATATTACTGTGCGTCTAATATCACCTGGTGTAGTAATATTACTGTGCGTCTAATATCATCTGGTGTAGTAATATTACTCTGTGACTAACATGACAAGGTACAGTAATATTACTCTACATCTAATATCACCTGGTGCAGTAATATTACTCTGCGCCTAACATCACCAGGTGCAGTAATATTACTCTGCGTCTAATATCACCTGGTGTAGTAATATTACTGTGCGTCTAATATCACCTGGTGTAGTAATATTACTCTGTGACTAACATGACAAGGTACAGTAATATTACTCTACATCTAATATCACCTGGTGCAGTAATATTACTCTGCGCCTAACAGCACCAGGTGCAGTAATGTTACTCTGCGCCTAACATCACCGGATGCAGAAATATTACTCTGCATCCAATATTACCAGGTGCAATGATATTACCCAGTACGCTGTGGTTCTAAATTCAAAGAACAAATAGATGTGGTGATCTATCAAGAACACTGCAGTCAGCTTGCCTAGTATTCTTGGGGAACGCCAAGAAAAAAGGCCTTGAATTGTTTCAAAGTTGGTGCAGCACAAAGACAGCAGCAATGATTTATTTGATCTGTCTTTGCATCTACAAACAGGCCTGGTGTTAATGTTAAAGTTTGTAATGTTCGTAAGGCTGTTTGATTCCCCAAGTTTATAATAGTAGGAGAAAGTTTTAATTTTGATTAATCAAGGAATCTATCATAAAACTCATTTGTAAAAGCCATAAACTTTCTAATTATTTCATAAACGATAACAAACTAATGTGTTTTTGTTGTTTCGTTTTACCTTGCTGATATCATTATGAAAATGTGAATATCTCCCATTATTCTTTTGGTCTGCAGCCAGTTGCGTTCTTTAACGTAATTCTGAATATTTCGCAAAGAATTTGGCTCAAACAGTACAGTCAGTCTCCCAAAGTGCCTGCATATTACTGTCATGTCCTCAACATAATCTTTTTTCGCATTACTTATAAAAGCACAGCAATATTTAGAAACTATTCCATGCCTGCATATCCCCCTGAGATTTCTATAGATGTACTGTATGCCTGATTAGTCAGTTCGGGGGAACAATTTATGCCTTTTCGCGTGCAAATGTCACACCCAAAACAATGATGCCACTCAGGAAGCAAATAAGCTGAACAGTATGACTTAACATAATTATAGTGAAGTTGTAGCTGCATTGCAGTGTAAAATAATGATCATAAGTAACAATGGATTAACAATTAATTAAGATAAAACAGTATTATTATATTCCACTACTGAGGCATTCCTGGTGTACAACTCAGTGGCACCCCCTAGAGGGCCAGGGGACCGGTGCATTCCAAAATGTAGGAAGGCAAGTCACCACATACCCGAAGCATAAGAAAATACAGTTTACTACATGTCTATTTCAGCCTCAAAGTGAAACCGTGCAGATAATTCCCGGTCACAATCTGGCGCAGTTTGTAGAGATTTGCCAAGTTCGCATAATATTAATTTCACACACAAATGCTCAGAATGAGTAATTTTCCCTCTCCTGTGACTAAATATAGGAATGGGAAAGTTTCATACCCCAGTAAATCATACAAATGAACAGAGCCTTCGCCCAAATGCCCTTCTCACTTACCACAAGTCTTAAGGGTACAACATTTGCTTAGTGGTACCCAGGCAATGTTTGCTTGGGTAGATCGGAAGACGACAAAACGACCAACAAAAACCCCGGGAAAGGGGACAGCAGGCTGTGCCTGGTTCTCTCGGCTTCACTTAGTTCCACAACTGGCCTAAAAACATGCAGCAGTCAGTCCATAACAATTTGGTCCTTATACTGCCAGCTTCGAAACACTCAAGAGCATTTGAAGCTGAAAAGGAAATTTTAAACTCGTCTACCTTGAAGACAGTGGTGGTTTCACCATGATTTTATCGCCTGTCTTACATTTAATTTAACAGTTTTCTGACCTTGATAGAGAAAGGTTTTTAAACTTAATACAACAGCTAAATTTTAATTTTGTGAACTTCAGTTTTATAGGTTGAAGGATACAGGTTTTAACATGATAGATTCAGCATGACACAAAGTTACAGTATATTCTGGAACGCAAACCAGGAGTGTGTTCATCTGTCACTGAACTTCTACACACACACACTGAATTCATTTACGTTTCACGATTTCACAGCAGCTCATGTAACAGAAACCTGAATTGCCTGCAAGACAATAAACACTCCCAAATGAGAGATATCAGAGGAAAATGTACAAAGGTTGTTGTTGAAAGTACCCAGAGGTGTTGGACGAAAACAGCCTTTTTCATCCGTAACCAGAAACAAACTGACAGGAAAATGAGGAAGGGGGCAAGCTATTTCAGGAGGGTCAGATTATCCGTATTGATCTGTCCGTCATGCTCAATGTTTTTACTTTCTGTCACCCTTGGCTTTGTGCTTAGGAGCCCAGGCTGACACCAGCTAAGACCGATGTCAGCGCAGCGCCATGCTCCGCATCACCCTTTTCGACCTCAGTTCCCGCCAAAACCTCAGCTTTATTCCCTGATCCCTGTTACCCTTGAAGAGGAGAAACTTATCCCCAAAAAGACACTCTCTGCTGTCCCAGTCCCAAGTCACATGATTTGCTTAAACTTTCAACCAATCATCAGTTGATATTCTCTTATCAGGATAGTCACAAATACAGAAAATCACAATGATTAGCCGGCTTAATAACTATTTACATGGTATCAAAAAAGCTAGCTTGTAGCACAATTCATAACCAGCTTGTATCGTCCCATTAGCTTGCTGTCTTGAATTTACATTATTACATTTGACTTTTTACTATTAACTTCACATTAGTATTTTGACAGCTTTTTTGCATTCCTTTATGTCAGCACTATTTAAAATTTGCCCCCTACTTGGGTAAATAGAGTCGTTTTACTAAAATAGATAAATGGGGAGGCAGGCTGGCTATCCTGCATGCTTTGCACGCTGCGAATGAACTGACCCCAGGCGGGACGGTTAAGCATGGAAGGAACAGCGCAGTCGTCTCAACTGGCAAGAGGAACAGCGCCGGTGCCTCGCGGTGAAACGAGGCTGCGGGGGACAGCCCGCCAAAGCACGCCCCACTGCTTTGGTTCTTCAGCTACCAGGGGGCTTCTGCTCACTCTCAGCAGTTAATGTCCAGGTTCAAAACGCAATCTGTGCTATAAGGACCCCAGTCACAAACTGTTTAAACTACTTCCGTCAGACAGGAGGTATTGCAGTATTTATATAAATAAGCAAATTTATATATATATATATATATATATATATATATATATATATATATATATATATATATATATATTCATTCATGTGCATACTTTGTATTTGTATATTTTGTACACCACTACTGCTTGTGAAGCATGCATGCAAGAATTTCACTCACATGTACTGTACCAGTGTACCAGCAATGTGATGTGACAATAAAAGTGATTGATTGATTGGTTGATTGATTGATTGATTGATTGATGGGCCTGTATATAGATAATATAGACTGTAGCAACTGATGCCCTATTACTTGGCACACTTACCCAGAATCCCAAGTAGGGGACTCTGAGCTCCCAGCCGTGGTAGAAGTGCCACAGAGAACAGCATTATGGTGAAACAGACTGGAATGACGCTGACCCTGATGTAAATAGTATGTTTGGGGAGACAGATTGAGAGGAGCTCGGGAATATGAGTGAAGGGCACCAAAAGAAAAAACAACAAACAATTCCATTGCCAATGAGACTGATCTAGAAGGACCAAGCTTTGGGAACGTGACACCGCAAAATAATAAGAGTGAGTTTTAGCGCTCATTAAATTACAGAGCGTGGCCCTGTAGTCTGATGTTTTGAGCATTAAGACATAATGAATGCTACAAAGGATGGTCTCAGTGGGGCCCATCAGTGAGCTACACAGAAATACTTTTGTCTTTGTAATATTAACACTTCATTATTCATGAACTGGGCATAATTCAAAACATATTATAATGCAAAGGTTGCCTTGCTTTGGGGCTGAGTGCGGTTGATTGATATTTCACTGAGCCTGTCACTAACACGCATACATATGTATTAGACTTTTAACAGCAGTAGGGTAGTCTGTCCCTAAGGGCGGTACTGCGAAGGTCTGCTCCAGAACAACTGGGGGTCTTAATAAAGATTAACTTGTTTATTTGCTCTGGCTGAAAGTGTCTGGGTCAACCAAATATCCTGCAAGGACTCACAATGACAAGCCATAAGAACACTGGAGGATGTTCCATAAGAAGTCTTAAAAAAATACATCACCTAGTCCTGGCACCTTGTAAGTGTCGATATCAAGTGATGAAATGACAGTGACATTTTTTTTTATTAATAAGCAAAGCTTTGCCTTCACACCCGAGTTATTAATATACCACAAGAAGCCTATCTGGCAATCCACCAAGACTGACTTTGTAGGGTAAGTTTGCCTCAGCACATACAGGCAGCCCCCCTGCCAAGAATGTCCAACTTACGGACAACTCGTACTTAAGAATGAACTGTCATAAAGTCTATTATATAAAAAATTCAGTTGAAACATAATGGTTTGTAATAATGGACGCATTCACTGCTCTGTGAAAACACTGCACGGCTTCAGCGGTTCGTCGGCTCGAGGCGCAGTGCAGTACCGTACTGTATGTAGTTATTTCATTAATGCTGTATAATAATAATTATTATTATGCACTGTATCATTTTTTTTTCCAACGTACCAAATAATTCAACTTTAAAGACAGACTTAGGGGATGGATCTTCTTCGTAACCTGGGGACTGTCTGGAAATCCGTTCTGTCGACTTGGACAATGATCATCACCAACACAATTTAAAATACAGGTATCAGTTACTGGAGAATTAGTTGTTTTATTTCTGTGGATCAGGAAACGTTTCTGTATGACTTTGCTGTGTCAAACCTAAAAGAGTAATAGGCAAGAACAAGCAAAAATGTAAAGTCTCATACATATTCATATGAACATAATACATAAACACACGAGAAACCAGTAGCAAAATCTCCCACAGGTTAGAACGTAAATGGCTAACTGCTGCAATACTTACCGCTTTAACTGTGCCAGTCCTGCTCCCAAAAGCCAGGGTCTCTGGTCAGCCTTCAACGCCGGCAACTCCTATTACAAACAAAGCCAGACACTTCCGCAAAAAAATCCTAAATGTCAATGCAGGACAGAACAGTGGACGACATATATGAAGCCGAAACTACCGTTTCGGAACACAACTTCGCTTTTTCCTAATTGGTCCATTTAATCACCAAGGCATACGATGTGTTGGAAGGAAACAGTTAAACTTATGTAACTCATTTAATTAGGTGATCAGTGATTCAGAGGAAGTACAGAATTTACAGTCATGTACAGCCTGCGTAGGACTCTAGGGCATTTCAGGAATCCAATTAATTTAATAAAGGTACCCCTGTTCTAATTAAGATCAGGAAGCCATTGATACTAGTGGTCACTAATGCCTGATACATCGGCATTGAGCCGACAGATTCTGAGCCCTGTTCTCTCAATGTAGGTCAACAGATTATAAAGTGTGCAAGCTACTGTAGTCCACTCTATAATCTGTGCCTGGTCAATGTCCCCTTTTCAAAGGTCACGGCAGAGCTTCACCACACCTCATATCTGAGGCTGTGGCCCGGCTAGAAAAATAAATCACCCACTGAAATAGGTTTTGGTAACACTTTACTTAAAGCAATAATCATAATGCACTGTAGATACCTTCATAATGCATTATAACAATCAGTATAGGACATTATTATGCATTATGGAGCTATTTTTAGTGCAATATAGATGAGAGATTCAAAGAGCATTCATAATGCATAATAAACATGGCTATTATGTGCCTTTTTAAAAAATAGTTACAGCCAAGCTTATAATACTTTATGAATGCATTATAATGTATTATGAAGGTATCCATGATGCATTATACATGGGTGCTTTACGTAAAGTGTTACCAAGGCTTCCTCTTTCAGTATTTGTTAGCTCGTCTCGCCCCCATTCAATCCGTCTGCGGTACAGCTGCAAGTTTCCAAATTTCAAAAAGTTGGTGACATGTCGTCGTTGCTGTACTGATCGAGACAAGATTTATAGTGATTCTTTCCTCGGGTTTGAGCTTTAAAAATAATGTCCAGTGACAGAAGTCTCCAAAATGCTTATAACGGCAAGAGAATTCCACGTTAGTGCATCTGTGAGCCCGAGATTATTTACAATCAAGTTTGTTTATCCGTGCAAGTAAATTTTTTAGAAATCAGTTTGTGTTTGGTTAGCATCTAGAACTGTCAGGATTTAAACTAGAGCATGTTTGGGCATGTTTGTGGAAGTTGTTTGGATGTTTTAAGTGTTTTATTTCAGGAAGGCCCAATTGCTACTGCTATTTTCAAAAAGGGGGCACCGGCATAAGTGCTACAAAAATGCAAGACGGCATCTCAACAGCTAGAATTAGTCTGTAACTTGTCAGGGACTTTTGAAGCCACTGCAAGTTATTTTAAAAATAAGCAATTTTTTAAATAATTAATACTCAAACGAAACTTATTTAAGACATATGACTGCAATGTCATACATCCTTAAAACTTTATTGACCCCTTATTGAGCACTGTTGAATAAACTGGCCCACAATTAACCCTGACCCTACACTGCAGCAATTGTGTTTTCAAATACTGCTTTTAAATCCCTTTAACATGAAATAACCTTGTTGTGTTAAACACTGGTGTGGACATCATGGTCAGTATGTGTTATTATATACTGCATGGGTACTGTGTTGAGGAAGGAAAAAGGTTGATATCACCAGCCAAGTCCCTGCCTCACTAATGTCATCCGAATGTGGGGTCTGCTCTTCAGCGCCATCACCAGGCCAAATCAAGGCTCGGTAGTGCGGGCCGATAATACTCTGCTGCAGGCACCATTGCCAATTTCAGAGAGCAGAAAAATGGTGGTGGGTCTTTGATTAATCTCCTGGTTTCTCTTTTAACTGACAGACAACAGCAGATCCAGGTGAAGCATGTCATTGAAGTATTTTTGCAGTATTTATTGGAGCGTTTTCTTCCCATGGCAGGAGGACTGGATGAATTTTCACAGTGTATTATAGAACACACACTTTGGCCCACCTGCTGGGTATTTCAAAACCCTGCAGAACTCAGAAATAACTCACTCGGGAATAATTCTCCATTCTCAGAATAGCAAGCAAACACTACTGCAACAACACTCCCTACCCAATAAATAATACACCACTGTGGCAGATTTATTTATCAGTGTTTTTTCCTCCAAGTAAAATATGTTTCAGTACTCACTTCTTAATCCTCATTAAGGCTAAGTTGGAGACATTCAATAATCTATACTCTGGGGACTGAATGCACGCCTATTCTAGTAACTATAAGAATCGAGCAGCATATATTAATTATTTTATTTTAGTTCTCTGTGCAGATCTTTTAATATTTAACTAGGTAATGTTGCAGTACACTGTAGGTTACCTTGCGTGGCACCATATAAGTAGATCGTGCGTAAGGTGCAACACAACTGCCACTGTAAGGCAGACAGGGTGCTGGTAGCAGCCCCTTTAGAGAAGGGAGAGGGAGTTAAAGGTTTACAGAGAGCCTTCTATCTCCGCGCAACAGCACTGTGACTAAGCAAGCAGAAAAACGAATAAGATACATCAGTAAGTGCACTGAGTCCATGTTATCAGACGCAAGGACGAGGCAGCGTTAGTGCACTAGCAGTATTTCACCTGCATTCTTTAATGCGAATATAATATCAATCCCAGTCGTCTTTACCTTTGCAGGAGTTCAGCCAAGTGTAAGGAGACTGATACCAGCACTTCACAGGTTTCTGTATAAGGACCTTGACATGAGTCAAGCAGAGTAAATCTGGGGGGGAAGGAAAAGGTAAGTCAGACCTGGTGCCAACTTCATTCCTCGATCATACGATCACATTTGGAGACTGGTTAGGAGGAGTTCCTCTGTGATTAAGGAAAGGATTTCGTCACGTCGAAGAAGGGGGGGGGGGGGATGTTGCAAGTGCATATACCTGGGATTCATACAAGTAAGCACTAAATAAAATAACTAACCATAATTTAATTATTAGCTGCACATGTAAGATGAGCCTGTCCCACTGGCAGTATTTTGTCATGTCCTTCACTGTATGACAGCTTGTACTGAACTGACAGGGAGTCAGCCCCCCCCCCCCTTTTGCTGCCCCCTAAGGCCATGTTTGTCTCTTCAGCATGTATACAACTATACTACTTTTTGCCTTTTTTTGTAAAATACCCCGCCATGACTGTTATTAAATTCTGCTACATGTCCTTCCGAGTCTTCTGTCCTGAAGGCCACATCTAAAGAATTTTTTTAAATATAAAAGGTTTCTTTTTTATTATTAATGTGAGGCTCTGTAAAGACATTGAGACCACCCTGAAATCAGGGACCGATTATGGGTTGTGTGGGCCCCTGGGCAAAACGTTCATGAGGGCCCCCCCCCACCACCACCAGCACCAGCACCACCACCACAATCACCACAATTCAAGGGCCCTTGGCAGCCAAACGTCCTCCCTATAGGGTCAGGGGCCCTTGTAGGCAGAGGATCAAAGAATGTAGGCCCTCTAAAATAGACAAACGAAAATACATTGTTGATAAGCGTTGCAAATTGTTTTGGGCTAGGGGCCCCACGGGCCCCCTGCACCCCAAGGGCCCCTGGGCAGTGGCCCCGCTGGCCCGGTCCGTAATCCGTCCCTGCCTGAAATACAGGAACAAATAAATACCACAGATTCAGAAATATACTGAGATTTCATAAAATGTACCATTAAAATGTCATTTTAAAACTATTAAACTTTGGATTACAAGAAATTTACCCATAACAGAGGATGGATGAGAAATGCTACTTTTAATCAATTAATATTTGTAATAATCAAGATTTTATTGTTGAAATTTTACAAGGATTTTCAGCATTGCAAGTGTTAGTGCATCTTAAGATTAACCAAGATACAGGTAATATAAAATATTAAATTAACTTTTCTGCACATACTCCTTTAATGATAAGCACCTGTTATTACATCAATATGAAAGAAAAAGAATGTGTGGTAGACAAAAGACTTTGTTATAAAGGGTATTAAAACCACTGACTAAAACATTAAAACCACTGATTATCTCATTACAACGGCGCCTGTCTAGAGTGCCAATGTACATGTACTGCCTGGCCAAAAAAAAGTGACCATTTGAATTTATATCTGCAAATGCTTAAGAGCCAATGACTGGACCATTATTACAGCTCAGCAACATTATGCGGCAATAAAGTGAAGTCAGCTGAGTACCTGAATCTCCTGAATGGCCAGGTTACACCTCCATCCATCATCAGTGGATTTTTCTCTTCCCTGTTGGCATGGGCATATTCCAGGACAAGAATGCCAGGATTCATTGGGTTCGAGTTGTCAGAGAGTGACTCAGGGAGCATGAGGAATCATTTTCACGTATGAATTGGTGACCACAGAGTTGTGACCTTAACCTCACTGAAGGTCTTTGGGACGTGCTGAAGGAGGCTTTATGGAGGTTCACCTCACTTGTCAATACAGGATCTCGGTCAGAAATGAATGCAAATCTGGATGAAAATAAAGGGTGAGATGTTGCATAAGCCTGTGGAAACAATGTCATGACAAATGTGTGGCATAATCAAAGCTAAAGGCCGTCCAATGAAAAATTCAAATGGAGACTTTCTTTTTGGCCGGCAGTGTATAATAGGTACGTACACAATCACTTTGTGAAGCTGATGTGTTGGAAGCAGGAGAAACGGGCAAGTGTACGGATCTGAGTGACTTTGACAAGGGCCAAATTGTGATGGTTAGACGACTGGATGAGAGCATCTCCAAAACAGCACAGTGTTCCCAATATGCAGAGGGCAGTACCTACTATACCAAAAGTGGTGCAAGGAGGGCTAACCTGTCTACAGGCGATGGGGTCATGGATGCCCAAGGCTCATTGATCCACATGGGGAGTGAAGGCTGTATTACTACTGTATCACAAATTGATGAAAAAAGTTAATGCTGGCAATTATATAAAGGTGTCAGAACACACAATGCATCACAGCTTCCTGTGTATAGAGCTGCGTAGCCGCAGATCAGTCAGAGTGTCCATGCTGGCTGCTGTCTACCACTGAAAGTGCCTACAATGGGCATGTGAGCCTAAGAACTGGACCATGGAACAATGGAAGAAGGTAGCCTGGTTTAATGAGTCACGTTTCCTGTTACATGATGTGGGTGGGTGGGTGCGTGTGCATCATTTACCTGGGGAAGAGATGGCACTAGGAGGCACTATGGGAAGAAGGTAAGCCAGTGGAGGCAGTGCGATGCTCTGGCCGATGTTCTGCTGGGATACCTTTGGTCCTGGCATTCATGTGGATTTCACTTTGACACTTCCCACCTACCTAAGCATTAATGCAAACCAAGTACACCCCATCTTAGCAACAGTATTGCCTGATGGCAGTAGCCTCTTTCAGCAGGATACTACGTCCTGCTGCCCCATAAAAATTGTTCCGGAATGGTCTGAGGAACATGAAAGAGTTCAAGGTGTTGACTGAACCTCCACATCCCTCAGATCTCAATCCGGTCGAGCAGCAATGGGATGTACTAGACAATCAAGTCCAATTCATAGAAACCCTTCGCAACTTATGGAACCTAAAGCATCTGCTGCTATCGTCTTTGTGTTAGTCACCCCAGGACACCTTCAGCAGCCTTGAGGAGTCCATGCTTCAGTGGCTCAGAGCTGTTTTGGTGGCAGTAGGGGGACCTACATGATACTAGGGAAGTGGTTTCAAAGATGTTATGGCTGATCAGTTATGTTGATTACTAATTAGATTAGCTAATTCCCCTGAAATACTTACTTAACATGTAATCATAAGCCTCAGCTGGACAGGAGTTTTGGAAAGTAGATGAATACATGCATACTAGTGCCAAAATTTTTTGGCTTTAAATATTACTGCATGAAAATTAGTGGTAATGTTTATAAGCAATCAGAAAATGATTACAAATATCATACACTGGATGATTAAATAACTGGAGTTACTGGAACAAAGTAGTGGAATCTCTAAAAATGAGAAGTATTTCCACAGTTTTGGCCACCAATGTATTTATGTGGCTTGCTGTCAGTGTCATTTTCATAAATGTCTAAACAAAAGTATAGATGATGTGTGAATGCAGTGCTGGACAACAAACAGATGGACAGGTGATAAATACCAGCCATCTGGCTCACTGGCAGCCCCCTTTTGGGCTTAATTAGCCACCTTAATTGATTGGGCACAGTGCATGATGTCATATTAAGATATTTAATGATTATATCATTTTGTCATAAGTAGACCATAAGACCACCAATTAACCAGCATTCTAATTCTTCTGTTACAGAGACAATTCATGAATACATATTAACCTTTAATACATTCAAAATTCAGAAAATGTACAATGTGATTTTTTAATCTAAGTTAGTCAGACAAATGCTCCAGACTACGGAATCAAATGCATAGACCATATTAACTGTCACTATTGCCTATACCAGTTCTTACACAATGAATTTCTAGAATTCAGCACACTGGCATTGCAATTATGAAAATGGTTTAGAACCACAGTCTCCATCATGACCTGTCAAATGAACACAGCTGGTCAGACAGCCTTCTCAGAACTCTAGTGAAGAATGGCAATTTGTCAAAGCAGCTCAATGATGAAAGGCATTAATTTCAGCTGTGAAACGTTACTTCATCACTGCATTCAGCTGAGAAATTGATTTCTGGGTAAGTCACCAGAGGATTCTGCACTCACTCTCTTTGGTAATCCACCAGATCACTGTCAGGGTCTGTACCGTCTGACCCCACCCTTCATGTCTCCTCCCCATTGCTGGCCACCCCATCCTTCTCCCTGTCTCTTGCCCTTCAGCTCCAGTGTGTCTAAGTTCCTAGTGTGTTTTCCCTGTTCCCTGAACTCCCGCATAGCTCAATGGGCTGGGTGTGTGGGAAAGACTACATCTCTCTTAGTCTCTGGTTTGAGTCTGTTTATTTATAATTAATGTGTTTCTCTTCCCCTGTGTTTTCTCTCCCCCTTGAAAGATTGCCCTGCTTGTATTCTGTTCTGGATTTGCATTTCTGTTGCCTGTTTATTGTCTTAATGGTTAAGTTGCCTCATTCCGGTGTCTGTTAAGTTCCTTTGTTTCTGTGTGTGTTAGTGTTAATTTGTTTCACCTGTTGCTTGTTGCCCTGTGCCTCTGATTGGTTAATTGAATATTAAGCTACATCTGTCCCTTGTTTGCCCTAATAGCATGAGTGTATTTAAGTACTTGTGTCTCCTCTGTGCTCTAGTCTATCGTTATTCATGTTTATGCCCATGCTGCTGTGGAATAGGAGTTCTTTGTTTCTTAGTCCTGCTCCTTGTCTTGCTTTGTTCCCTGGTGTTATCATTTTATGGTTTTATTGTTTGGTTCTTTTTTTTCCCCTGTTAGTTTTTGACCCCTTGTGGTCCATTTAACTGCGATGGGCTGGTGTCCCATCCTGGGTTGTTCCCCTCCTCGTGCTCGTAGCTTCTGGGATAGGCTCCGGACCCCCCACGGTCCAGAAGGATAAGCGGTTTGGAAGATGGATGGATGGTCCGTTTAATTTGTGCCTTTCCCTCATGTGTTCTGCTTAACTCGATAAACACTTCTTTGTCTTGGACCTGCAAATGGATTGTCAGCTTTTTCTCGGCTGCGCCATGCACTGAGAGATCATACTCTCACTCTTGGGCAGTCCACTGGAAGATCACACACTCTCTCACTTTGGTAACACTCCGGAGATCATACCCTCACTCTTTTTGTGTACTAGGAGCTTCTTCTGCACCGTCACCCTAACCCTATCTGTCACTGACCACACATACAACAGTGGTCACATAAGATTATAATGGAGCTGAAAAATTCCTATTGCGTAGTGACATCGTAGCCATCGTACGGTTATAGCCAAATGTGCTACGTGTTTGTGTGATGCTGGTGTGAACAAGTTTACTGTGATGCCAGTTGTATGAAAGCAAAGTGCATACAGTTATGTCCAGTACATAAAACTTCATAATGATAAACTGCTACTGTATGTTACTGGTTTACGTATTTACCATACTTACTATTTTGGCTATACCATATAGCCTCGGTGTGAATTAGGCTATGGCATCTAGGTTTGTGTAGGTACGCCGTATGATTGCACAATAAATAAATCGCTAAACAGTTTCCTCTGAATGCATTGTGAGTAGTCTATGAATTTTTTTTTGAGTTTACTGTGAGTATATTGTGAGTTTACCTTGAGTATTCCCTGAGAGTCATGAGTGTACTTTATTTTAAGTTAGATATGGACTGAATTTAAAATAGAAACCTTCAGTTATATAAATCAGTGAAGTTACTTTGCAAAATACAATAGCTAATCAAATAATGAGGAATTTCTTTTTGTGGTGTTAGACATAAAACTCAAAAATATCTTAATGATGGAAGAAACTTGATACAGTTTTACAACAAGCAACACTAATCCATCTTCTAATGACTGATCCTGGTCAGGATCGCAGGGGGGCCCAGAGCCTGTCCTCGACAGCACAGGGCAGAGGAACACCCCGGATTGGAAGCAACACTAATATATTTGATGATATCACTATTTTCAATATTTAAACTGACTGAAAAAAACTGAAGTAGACTTAACCTACTAATGTCACACACCACACATGCACATTTTTCATATAATTTCTGTATTTCACTTATTGAGTTACTTAGCAGACATGGGAGCTACTTAACACTTTTTGACACTAAAAAAGAGAAGCTTTCCTAGGTTCATGACGGCTGCTAAAATGCAGTGCAGTTATATTTTTTTTTCAGCGGTAACATCACAGCCATATCATGCTGGGGCAGGCTATGAATTTGAGTCTCCATCTTTACGCAAAATCCAACACACACACTAACAGTCTGATATGTATCATAGTCCTACTGAGGCATTTCTTAAAGGCAACAGTTCAGCATGGAACAGCGAAGATTATGTGGATCCCTAAGATCTGAAAGACAGTTAAGTGTTGGCAAGTGCAAAGCCGGTTACAAAGAAATCAATTTGTTAGAAACACAAACAACTCAGTGGAATAATATGGTATGAAATACAGCTCTGCGGGTTGGTATGAGGAAGGATGTCAACACAGAGACCAGTCCTCTGTAGCTCATGCATTCCTGCATTTAATCACGGTAAGGCAGATGTCTTTGGGTTGATTACTATCAGCCAGAGAATAAAACGCCTGCCTACGGCCAGTTTGCAGTAGCCTAAACACTGACTTGGGCCCTGTTCTTTTTTTAGACCATATGTTCTCTGTTGGTGGTTATATTTCAATTGGCACCAGTTCCCAGTAGTTCCAGAAGTTCCACAACACATTGAGATTACTGTGTATTAAGTGGGATGGATCCAGTCAGCAGCCTAAAAGCTGATGAGCTGTTAAGATGGGTGGACTGGGGAGAAACTGTGGGTGAAAAACAGGTCTATCAAAAACAAAACTACAGCCTGCACAATTATTGCATTAAATACACAATAAACATAATGATTTTATACACAATGCACATAAAATGTCTTGAGGAGCCATATATTTTTTTATAGCACCATAATTATTTTAAACAAAACATTTTATTGAGTGGTACATTTTTGTTTCAGAATTATTGAAACTCCTAAAGAATATGTTAAATAAAACCAAACGAAGTGGCCATTGTTATGAAATCCTACCCTGTTTAATTGGTCTCTGTCTCCAGGAACTGTATTGCTAACTGTTCCTGGGGTATAAATAAAATCAAAGAGCTTAACTGAAAAAGGACAGGTGTTTATCTACACAGATCAGGTAACTTTTTTTGTGTGTGTGTGTGTGTGTGTGTGTGTGTGTGTGTGTGTATATGTATGTATGTATATATATATATATATATATATATATATATATATATATATATATATATATATATATATATATATATATATATATATATATATATACACACACACACACACATACAGATCTTTATATTTTCATATATATGTAAACACACAAACACAACAACATTGTGACCGCTTGCATTTGAAATGAATAATGTTGACTGTCTCGTTAAATAGTGTGTCAGGGTATGGAATATTTTAGACTGTAACCTGGCGTTTAATACGATCGTAGTCAACATTTTAAGTGCAGAACAAATGGGTCAGTGGTCAAATCATTATGGCATGTGGGTCGGAGCATCTCCAAAACTGCAAGAGTGATGGGGTGCTCATGGTGAGCTGTGAGGAGTGTCTACTAAGAGAGGTCCGAGAAGGGAAAAGTCCATAATCCACTAACCTGGTGTTGGGTGGCCAAGACTTGTCACTGTCATGTGAACCAAGAGAAGGGCACAAACAGAAGATCGTTTTGATGATGGTCATGGGACTGATACACAAAAGCAAGTCCTGGTGTCTGTCATGCTCCTCGTCCACAGGCTGGTCAGACTGCTCATGCTGACCCCTTTCTACTGTCAGAAGAACCTACAATGGACATGAGAGCATCAGAAGTGGACTTAGGTGCAATGGAAGATGGTTGCCTGGGCTGATGAATCCCATTTTTTCTTGCATCATGAGGACAGCCAGGAACGTGTAAAAATTTGTGGGATGCATTGGACCGACAAGAACAATTTACAATTGCGTACCCCCAAACGCAGCAAGGCTCAATATACTGTGTGTCACGACACATTACTGCTGTAACAGTCATTAAAATGATCTGAGTGCTGTAACAGTCTTACTGTTGGTTTCTACCAGACAGGATAGCCTTCACTTATATCTTGCATGAACAAGCCAATATATTCTAGACTTTAACATGTGCAGTTTTACATAATCCATCCATCCATCCATCCATCATCATAACTACTCAATCCCAACTGAGAAGGGGTAGAGCTTATCCCACAAATAATGGGCATAGACAGGCACCAACCCTGGCCAGTTGCCAACATACCACAGAGTCACCAATCCACCCCACACGTTTGGACTGTGGGAGGAAACCAGAGCCCCTGGTGGAAACCCATGGAGATCATGAAAACTCCACACAGAAAGGTCCTACACCCAACTCAGGGACCAAACTCAGGACCTTCTAGCTGTGAGCAACACTAACCACTGCACCACCATGCCACCCATTTTAACTGATTGTCAGGATTATTCAAGTTATGTGGGGCTGATCATAAAGATAAATTTTATAGGGGGTTGGACAATGAAACCGAAACACCTGATTTTAGACCACAGTGATTGATTAGTATGGTGCAGGGCCTCAATTAGTGGCCAATACAGCATCAATTTGTCCTGGGGACCGATAAAAGTCCTCCACAGTGGCCAAAGGGATTTTGAGCCGTTCTTCTTGCAGAACTTCTGCCAGGTCACTACATGATGCTGGTGGAGCAAAATCTTTCCTGACTCGCTCCTCCAAAGCACCCCAAAGTTGCTCAATAATCGTCTTATATGGTGATTGTGCAGGCCATGGGAGGAGATCAGCTCCACTTTCATGTTCATCAATCATAATGTAACCAGTGACACTCTGTATAGCAGCACAATATTGACCCTGTGGAACAGTTTTGGTGTAAACAGCAGAGCTGAGGTGCACATTTAAATCCGCAGTAAGTTTTTTATGTTTTTGGATACAATCCAGGTTAGTACCCGGACATTTCTTTCAAACAGCTTCCTCTTGTGTCCACAGTTACTCCTGCTAGATGTGATCCATCCTATGTGGTGGTATGCTGACGTTACCCTGGATACCATGACTCTCCACCACAAAGACTTCCTGTCCTGGTCACAGATGCACCAGCGAGACACGCATCAATAACTTATCCTCTGTTGAACTTTAGAACTTAACTTCCATTAAGTCGTGTGGAATGCAATATTTTATATACAGCTGTGCTATTGCTCTGCTAATTTAACTTCTTACTGATGGTAAGTGCAATCAATGAAGACTGGCCACCAGGTGATGAATATATAGGTGTGAAGCCTCAAACACAGTATTGACTAGTGTTTCAATTTCATTATCCAAGCCTTACACTGTATATAAATATCCATCCCTCCATTTTCTGAAACCGCTTGTCCTATTCATAGACGCGGGGTATGTAAATATGGAGTGTGAAATTCATTTTAAAAGAATGGCATGGTATTACTTTTTAATCAAGTTAACACAGAGACTATTGTAGCCCTGTTTGGGGTAAGGATAGTGCGGTTCTTCAGTTGACAGTACCACATTGTTTATCCATTCTGGGCATGTTTTTTGGGCTTTTGAGGTTACTGTAGTCACGTCGGTACATTTCAGACTGGAAGCTCAATTTGGACAATGCATTTATAAGAACACTCATGTTATACCCTTGATCTATTTGATAAAGTTAGATAACAAAAGGAGCACGATGATGATCTTTCAAAGACAAAACGAAGTCCTGCTTTTGTTTGCTGATTACAAGACACATCACAAATGTATCTTTTACATGGTGAATTTGACTGCACCACTGGGAACAGAGAGCATATAAAACTCATATTCACGTCTTCAGATTTCATCCTCAAAGGTATTCATAAGGTGGCCTGCAATGGGCTGCTGCAGGATAGACCTTCTGTGACCCTGAATAGGAAAAGCGGTTACAGACACTGGATGAATGGATGGATGGAGGTTTTCATAAATCGATTCAAAATAAAAACACAAGTACAGAGAAACATTCTTGTCAATTCCGCAACTTCTTTAATTCCTTTTAAAAAAATTGTAATTATGGAGAAAGTTAATTATGCAGAAAGTTTGCTGTAAAGTATAAAGTCTTATTAACAATTATACTAACAATGTATTTTATCCACAAATGCAAGTGTGTAGAATATAATGCTGCCTGACTGCATTTTTAAAAATAACCATAATTATTGTTCAACTTTTTGGTGTATAAGTGGTGAAGGAATACAGAGGCGACTCTGTCTGTCAATGTAATATAAACTCTACAGTATCTATAGTTTATTTTCCTACTGCTGTTTTACCCTGTTACTTCACTGTTTTACTTTGTTACTGTACTGTAATTGTTCAGGCCTTTTCTTTTCTTTTAACAGATAGTTACAGTACCTACATACTTATAATAATTTTATGTTGTTATATTTTGGCAAAGTAAAGCTTGTTATAGATTGTTTAGTGGGGAAAATGCTGTTATCCTCTTTTATGTTGTTGCACTCGAACACTTTTATCAATGCTGCCGTATTTGTTTGTTAATATGATAATGTATCTGACCTGCAATAAATGATTTTCAATGAAGCTGAATATAGCTACAATGTACTTCAAAGAACGTATAACATGGTTAGATATGTGATCGTTAATAATCGTTCAGTTTATGCGATTAATCACAATTAAGTATATTATTCGTCTGACAGCCCTAATGTTTACAGTACATTAGCGACTGGTTTTCCTGGCCAGTTTCTCTGCCCTGGGTAATAGCAGCTGCCCTGCATCTTAGTGATTACCTAACCTACTTAACCGGTCAAGCCGGTTTCTTTAGTGCCATCTCAGTGCCAGCTCCACAACTCTCCACCCAAGAGAGCAAGAGACATGAGGAAACCGACTCTCACCATAAAGTTCCAGACCGTCTCTCCTGGGAGTGCGTGGAGTGAACCAGCTCTCCATATGGCTTATCACAGATGTACTGTACAAATCCAGATCTACAGACAGAAATGGTCTGCCAGCTCTTACAGTAATCCATCTGGAAAATTAGCTCAATGACTGCTGCCATTGTCAACCAGCAAGGTTCAATCCACCACGATCCCCAGTGTCTGCTCTTCCTGCACCCATCACCTCTCCATCTCCTCCTACCATGGAACCAGAGCCCATGCAGCAAGGGGGATTGAACTCAAATGACAACGGCGAATGCTAATTGCTCCAGCATACGGCTTCCATGTCTCGACTCCAGACGCATTACCATTTTTTTCACCCCTGAATACTGACAGCTCTACTTCATTCCCTGTCCCTGGAAGTCGCCCTGCATCCCAGTGGTTACCTAACCTACTTAGTCTGTCGAGCCAGTTCCTTCAGTGTGAGGAATTGTCTCATGCACAGTTACCAAGTGTTGCCTTTGATCTCTGTTCTCCCCTGAGTGCCTGATTTTGTGTTTCAGTGTGAGTGATTCTCCCGACCCCCTGCCTGGTGAGTGTTTCCCGATCCCTTTCTCAGTGCAAGTGTGTGTCTCCTCTTTCCCGTGTCTATACATGTACTAGCCTTATCCTGCACCCCCAGGACCGACATTCTGACCTTCTTGACCCCAACTTGTACTTTTGACCATGACTACCACCTCTTGTCTTTGCTACCTGTCTGCTCTGCCTTTGGTTCCTGTTGTGTTCATGTTGCACTAAGACCACTGAGCACCATCAGTTCAATAAACAAAAAAAGTTTGAAATCTGTGGAACAGCTGCAAGTTGCATCTTTCCTCCATACACAGTGAGAAAGATGAAGAGATGTGTGAGGAAGAATGCATAGAAAAGATTACGAACAAAGCTTAATGGACTTACAGTATGGGCCACTTTTAGTTTTAAAAGTCAGCCTTTAAACCCAACCTCCATGTTAAGAACCTCTTTGAAAATGTTGCACATGAGAAGCTTTTCCTGAGCATAACCCACACATTTCAGTGCTTGGACCTGCATTGGAACTATGACTGCAAATGTGTGCTGTAGTCAGAAGAGAGAAAACCTGTTCTAGACACACACACGCATGTTTGCCATCAAAAGTGGACGGCACACAAGGAAAAGGTGGATCGTTCATGCTTTAGGCCAGGCCTCCTCAGATCTCCCCTAGGGTTGAGACTTGGCCATAGACTGAAATTTCAGTAAGACAATGATCCAGGGCCTCACAGAAATGAAATGAAACATAAAATCTAAGTTTTTTTAATGGCCATCTCAGAGTACAGACTTGACATCCAATTGTAAGCATGTGGTCTGATTTTAAAAGATTATCTCAGAAGCACAACCCTAAGCTGCTAAGGATCCTGAAATGGTTGTCACAGAAGAGAGGCCGAGGGAGCATCCAACAGGGCGCTTCAACTTTTACAGAAAGTCACTCAATGCTGCTATCCGCTCCATTACAAAAGGAACGAAGGGGTCGTTTGTAGGGCTAAGTTTAGACATCCATGGTTTCAGAAAAAAAACGTGCTATTCAATAAATTTCTTATTGTTAAAATAAAAAGCTCCTCTCAAACATTTGAGCTGGATATTTGAATAGTTGTGTATATTTTTCACTATATACAGTCACATTCATGATTATAATAAAAGGTGCCAATAATTCAATAGGTCACTCTCTCTTTTTGTATATGTATATAATACATATATAATAGAATGGCTTAATCAGAATTTGACCTCAATAATAATTTATTTTAAACTTCCAATAGATGCTTTTGCACTTCCCCCCCCCATTTGTTTTATCTACCCTCCTAACCTATCTAAATTAAAATTTATACACTGTCAAAATCCTGACATAAAACTCAGTCGATATGCACATAAACCACGACAAACAAATTTACGACTGTGCAGATGAAGCTTTTCTCAGAATCTTTTTCCAAAATTGGATATCGGCAGAGAGGGGAGCAATTTTTCTGAGTGCTTTTTGAAAAGGTTTGTAAGCAGAAACAAGTCCAATGCAAACGCATGGACACTATGCATCCTCAACTCAGTCAGTAGACAAACAGATAATTTTATGGTTTTATCAGCTAAAGTGGAAAATGCAAATACCAGACTTGCATAACTTGTGCCTGACCTGCCACCCCCCAGCCCCCCTAACTTGTGGACTTGCCCTCCAGCTGAGTCATAACTTGATCATTTGTATTTATTGTCTGTGGTTCTGCACCCTGGTTCCGGAGGGCCGCGCAAAATAATTAGGCGATCTCATTATTACAGTAACTGAACCATGCTGAACATTTCCGTCAGTTCTGAGGCTATTAGCAGGGCAGTCTTTCCCCTGCTGGGCGGGACAGCGATGTTTGGACAAAAACGGCCGGGATGCATGAAACAACCGTAACAGCTACAAACCTACACCTCATTTGTTCTTTAAGCAAACAAGGCAAACCAGGAAAGTAAATAAGGAATTAAGGTAAGAAAAAATGCATAACATATAACAGAGCATTCAGCATTTTTGAATGCCTTTTAATATGCAATGGATAATCATTTGCACTTTTTCCAGACAATGGACTGATGAATAGACAATGTCATGAATACCAGCAGAAAAACTGCAAATAGCTAAAGCTGGTAAAATATATGCATCACCTACTTCAAAACAATAGGGCAAGCTCTGCAGAGGAGCACTATCCAAATGCACCTACAGTTAATTTTCCTGACTCACGTAGCAGTTACAGTACAATGCACAGCATGGATTTGGATAGAATAAACACGGTAAAAGGCCTTGCTGGCTGATTTCATTTATTAATCACTATTCATTCATAATCATGTATAAGTAAGGCAAAACCTGCAATGGTCTGGTATCCTGTGCATGGCGTGCCACCGCATTATGCCCTGTGCTGCCTGGCACAGGATTCTGAACCCTGCGACCCAGATTCGGATAAACGGGTAGAAGTTGGATGGACCCAGTCTAACAGAGGTAGATTTTATTTGTTCGATGAGTTAGGTCATTTGTCATGAAGAGTATGATGGATCGCAAGATGCTGCATGAATTTAAGCAGAGATTTGCACAATGGTCATTTTAACCCCTTCTACGGTTTACTTTATTATTATTCCTGATGCAAAATGAGACCATCTGCAATCTTGAGCAATTTTCAGAAAAGGCACTTTTTTGCATAATCACTTTGCATGCCCTCTGGACCCCCCGCGACCCAGTAGGATAAGCGGTTTGGAAAATGGATGGATGGATGGATGGATGGATGGATGGATGGATGGATGGACTTTGCATACCTGAAAATGCACCAGTCAGGGTCAGTAATATTCCTATACAAATTATAGTGGAAAAAACAAACAAATAAAGCCACAAAGGAAGTACATGTACTTTAACGTTACTATGGACAGTGCTGTGTGCATGCAGGCACAGTGTAACTACATTAAACTGTGTCATAGAAAGGTATGTCCAATTCACGGGCAATTTAATATGGATCAGCTGGATCTACACACTCCAGCAGTATACCTAGAAACATACGGACGGTCATTCGGGGTTTATAGATGATTTGGGTTTTCATTAAATACAGCACAATCACATGCAGACACGTAAATGGAGATTATTTAGCCAGAGGTGCTTGTCTTCCACACTCAGACGCGTTTGTCGCCATCCTGCTCTGAGAGACTCCAGTTGTCTAACCTTCCTACAGTGCAGATTTGCTGTTGTTTTATTAATCAAAGGCCTACAGTAGAGACCCACAGAGGTCTCTACCCAGCTGCCCACGCAGAGCTATGCAGAGCACTGCGAGGACAGTTATCTTAATTTACACAAAGCCTCCATCTTTAACTAACCACCCCTTTCCTTGGCAAATTGGTATAAATCTCAGTTTACGCCCCCCCCCCCCCCAATTATCAGTGACATATTATACAGCTAATAACTAAACAGAAGATTATCATAATTCAGAGCAATGATTTAAAGAGTAATTTAATGAAAAATGACAGCAGAAGATTCGTAATACCAGATTAAATGACAAATAATTAATAATGAGAAGCTACACGATTGGTCACTCAGTTTTCAATTCTAAAATGGCTGTATTTAAAATTTTCTGCACTTTCAAAGAGGCTTTGTTTGGAGAAAAAGTGAGCCATCCTTAAAATATCTTATCCTGTCTACTGTCTTTACCAGCGACTGCTGATCTTCGGTTTGAGAATATCCAGTCCGCCCCTGGACGCTGTTTCCCAAACTCCTCTCTAAATATTAGACAATGCTCTCGCTCAGCAGGTGGCACTTTGGCTCCCAGCCCCAGAGCAGTGGATCTGAATCTATGTACCTTTCTGCCACTCACCACTGGATGTCCTCCAGATGAAGCTTTCCCATAATCCAAGTGTCATACTGTCCAGATATGTTTCGATGTCAGCACTGTAATGTGGTTAAAATAGATATCAGTGGACATGCACATATATTTCCCCTCCTTTTTAAACTCTAAGGTTTCCACCTAATTTAGCATTGGACTGGGATGTTTGCAAAGGCCTTCATGCCCAGCTAGTGCGGCTGTTCTTCTGCTGATGCACTTTAATCCGATCTGACATCCCATCTACAGGAGTACCCCGCTTTCGGCTCTGTGCTTCTTCAGTTCCTGGCTCACTGCAAACCTGCCGTGCACAATTGGTTATGGAAAAATGGATGGATGGGTTCATTATATAGGTGTTAATATGGATTAAAAGTTCATAACGTTACCATCACTTGACTATCAAGAGAGTGAGAGTAGGCAAAAAGAGTGGACTAGTTAAATGTAGGCCAGGAGAAGGTGCTTAAGTCATGATTATTCCCAGATTTCAATATTCCCACCTGCATTCAGGAAGAGCCTTAAACTATGTGAAACACATCTATCTTCTAACCTGTCACTGACTGGCACAGGGGGATCCCATGGATGTTAATTGGGGATCCGCCCACTCGATAGCCACACCCTCTAAGGGATTCTCACCAGCCGAGAAATGCCCTGGCAGGGATGCCCATTGTCCTATTTGTTTCTCTGTTTATGCATGTGTTGTGCGTTGGCCTGAAGCAAGATTTTCTTTGTTTCAGAGAGCTAGAGCACTTTCCCTTGTGAACATTTAGCTGTCTGTCTGGTTGCCTCATCCTGTCCCTGTTCCTGTCCTTAGACCCTGAGTTTTGCCTTGCCCTTCTGATTCCTGATGCACATCGCCCGATCCTGTTCCTATCCTTAGACCCTGAGTTTTGCCTTGCCCTTCTGATTCCTGATGCACATCGCCCGATCCTGTTCCTATCCTTAGACCCTGAGTTTTGCCTTGCCCTTCTGATTCCTGATGCACATCTCCCGATCCTGTTCCTGTCCTTAGACCCTGAGTTTTGCCTTGCCCTTCTGATTCCTGATGCACATCGCCCGATCCTGTTCCTATCCTTAGACCCTGAGTTTTGCCTTGCCCTTCTGATTGTCAGTGTACATCACCTGATCTGCCCCTCAACTTCAGCTTTTGCCCACCGATTCGGATCCTGTTTGTGCTCTCTCTCTACCTTTTGACTTTGACTGTTGACATTGATTCTGCCTGCTGCATGCAATGATTTTTTTGGTGATCCACACTTACACTTTCTGTTCCTGATCCCTCACAGATGCATTATGGGTGATTCAATCATCCATCCATTTCCTGAAATCATTTGTCCTATTCAGGATCGTGGATGAGTGATTCGGAGATAACAATTAAGGAAACTGTTAAAACTTTGGGCTGCAGGGAAACAACGTGACAGGAAGGGAATGTGCAAACTCCACATAGTGCAAAGAAGGACGCCAACCACCAAGAAAGGAGGAGTGCGATGACAGAGGTACCTCTTGGTGACCATGCTGTCCATGTCTAAGGCAGAACACAGATTCATCAAGGTGACCTGACATACTTAAATTGCATCTTAAAGATTCAACATAATATATTTCTGTAGGAGCAGTGCTGGTCTCAGTGCAGTACAGTGGGAGTCTCTGGATTAAAACGTGCTCTGAAAATCTGAAGATGTGAAGGCCTGATTTCCGTCTATAACTTTACCTCAGCTTTTTATAGCCTCATTAGCCACTTTTAGTTCATGCTGATCAAAAGGCCGAGTTAACTGCTCTGTGAAGTAGTCTCCCTTTATCTCACTGCCCTGTCAGACAGATAAATTATTGCTCAGATTGTTTTGGGTGACCCCAGTGCATTCTATATGAAATTGCATTTAATTTGAGTGTGAAGAAGTTTGACATCCATTTGGGGGGAAAAAGGATTTGGAAACCGTAACTGGTGTGAATACTTATTATGCAGCACCCTGCCTAAGTATTAGGACAGTGAAGCAAAACTGGTTATATTTGGGATTGAGATAAGCTCAAAAGTGCAGAATGTCACAATTTGCTTTTGGCTATTTCTGCGCACACATATTCTGCCATTTGAAACGCCAATTTTTACATTCAATAACAATCTCTGATAAGCGTCCTGCATGCAATATCTACAATGAGATTGCCTCCCGCTGACATCACCTAACTTGTCCTTTGAGATGTCCTGCTTTTGTGGCCTTTGTGAGATTTCTGTGAATAGCAGATCTTCATTCCTTGTGGTCACTGGTGTTTTCAGTAACAAAAAATAGGATTTTTCTATCTTTAATTAGGTGTGATATTTTTTTTCTCGGTTGATTCCCTTGGCGTACCTTCTGTTTCAGTTTATGTTCACATAATAAGCCTAATTATTGTTGTATTGTTATTAATTATTCTTTTCTTTCAGCACAAATGTTGCTGGCTTCCATTTAGAGAAATTCTGAATTCATCATGTTGGTTTTTGACAGCTGACACCATGGGCAGATCCAAGGATCCATAATCAGATCTAGAAGTAGACATATCAGTGACTTATGCCTAAAAGGATTTTGTGGGGATTATTTTCTCATGCGCCTAGTTAAATGTCTTTCCAGACTGTCCACAGAACGTTCACAGAAGATGACCTTGCTCTATATAAAATACTTTATATGTTCATATGATTCATTTTCCTTTGCCATGATCCATGGTACTTTTGAAATGCCAGATGCTGTTATTCAGGATTGATTGTAGTTCCCACATTAAGGTATTACACAATTTTCTTTGTATCTAAGCTTAGGAATATCATCAGAATGATATTTCATTCACAGCATAGTGAGGGAGAGAGGATCCCCATAACAGCTCCAAAAAAAAAAAAACGGGTAATATTGAAAAAATGGAACACAAAGGGAAGGGTCAAAACAAAACTGGTAAAACAGAAACTATGGGCAGGGTGCAACACTGGGAACAACAATACCAAAGACAGGGAAGAACACAGGAAACCTATAATAAATAACATGGGATAACAATCATGACTACAACTAACAAGCATGACTACAACTAACAAGCATGACTACAACTGACACAGGGCAACAACAACAATGACCCACAGAGCAAAAGCAGGCACTTAAATATACTGCAAACAAGACAAGATAAAGGACAGGTGGGAACCATAATCAATCAACCAATCACTAAAGACTCAGGGCAACAAGGAACAGGTGGGATATATTACAATTAACAGGCATTAGAGACGTGGAGATCTTAACAAACACCGAGGGCTATCTACAGTATACTCAGAGAAACAAGAAAGAAAAACACAACATAAATTAAACAAGGCGCGGGCAGGGTAACCATTAACAAGAACACTAAAGCAAAGACTTATATTAACATTAGCAGACAGCAACAAAGAAAGATGAGGCTGGCTTTTGGTGATGGTAAAACTCATGACAGAATGGATGTCTGACTTTAAACTACACAGTCAGACCACTGAGCCACACAGCAGCCTGGGGAGCGAGTACACTAACATACACTAGGGCAACACCAAACGGTATGGCCAGCGGGAACTGCGGGCCGGATGGGGAAAAAACACATGGGAGAGGGCCAGAGGGGCACCGAACCCGACAATTTCTTCATGCAGGGATTTGATATATGAGTTTCTGAGGGACACATCTGAGGAACCTCCTTGTTTTCTACCAACTGTAACAATGTCATGCATACATTCACATACAATTTCTTTGAATGTATAAAGATGTAAGTCAACTTTTCCGGCACTGCACTAGCAGACCGGCATGCATATTCTACATGCCAATAAGATAAGACTTGTAAGGAGATTCATCAATTCACCACTATACTGACTCTATTGCTGTTTATGATTTGAACTTAGGCTTGGGTGGTGTTAAGGTAATGTGCTATACTGCGGTATTTTGAAATCTTGGCAGTAGCATTCACGGTGGAGACCCGTAGTAAAATTTTACAGCTGGGGACCTCGATATACTCCCCCCCCCTCCCCCCCCCCACCACCACCACCATATAAATTTTATTGTCATGATACCAAAATGCCAGGATAGTGTTGCTTTTGAAAATTGCGTACACCATAATGTAATGTCTGGACAAAGTAATGTCTGGGCAGTGTGTATGAAATATTAGGTGAGGCCAAGCCTAGTTAAACCTACTACCATCAGCTCAGAGGTGTTTTTGCCAAGTGAAAACTGGGCTCTACCCCTCAGATAACTACTGTGACAGCTGTGACCCTGAGGCCATAGACAGCACCATCTCACCAAGACGAGGATGGGCTTTAAGCTGGGAAATGCGGTCTGCCTGCCATTTAAGACCCTGGCCATTTTGACAAGTACCTGCAGATTGCTAGTCGCCGGCATGAAGCTACATGACTCTCCTACAACCTTAGTTATTGGGTGGCTTTGAAGATGAGCGGGATTGGATGAGAACTGGAGGAACAAGAGACTTGCAGATAGAGCCTGAATGTAAAGTAGCGATGACACATATAGTATTGTAAGAGCATTACTAGGATTGTAAGAGCATTACTAGGATTGTAAGTTGTGTTAGCAGGATGCGGTCTTGGGGGGAGGGATGAATTTGGGTATGATGGGAGGGCAGCAATGTTTGAATTATGCCAGAGGTCTTGGAGGGGGGGGGACATTACTGAATCACATTTTTCCTTCTAGTGGGGGGGTCCCAGGACAATTCTGTTAAATCACTAATGACTGGATACATTTGGTCTGTGGTGGGTTGTTTGGTGGGCAGACAATAGAGGCTGCCCACTTTGTAGTCTCACCCCTGACACAAGTCTGATTGTAAATGTTCAGAGAAGCTCAAACATTTCCTGCTTTTGAGGCACTTCCATTCGGCTGCACGCATGCTGTGTGCTTCCTGTTATCAGCTACAACCACTAGGGTTTAATATGAGTATAGTGTATCTTGTCTTGCATTTATTTATGCCCAAATTGTTAGTTGTTAGTACCAAGAAAAATGTTCAACCAGCCTTGCTTGTGTTGTTATTAAGAATCAGATTCCGATACTCTAAAAAGCTTCATATATGCACCATAGCATCAAATACTTAATCATATTATGTAATATTATTTAGCACTATATAACGTAGAATACAAGTATTATGATATTATTAAAAAGTATGTCAAATATCCATGATGTAATCATTACAATATAAACATTATAATGTAATCAACACAATGTAATCAACTGAGTATGTATTTGCACCTTTTGTTAGTCTGAGATTCTGTTAGCTACTTTATGTTAGTCCTGAATCTTTGAATATTCACTTTTATTAACGTATGTTTTATCACAATGTTAAAGGATAAATATATTATCAACCTTTTAGTTAGACAATGTGTAAAAGGCTGAAACTGCCTAGGTTTACTACTGCAGGAAGGGATTCGACTGAGTTCACCCGAAGTTCACGGCTGAGCATTTTTAAAAAACCAAGTGGAGCTGCTCATGCCACCATTATGTTCAGCCGAGAAACCAAACGGTAAAAGAAATGACTGACAAACTTATCACCTAGGGGTGTGGATTAAGGGAAAAAACAATTATTGTGAATGGCTGAAGGAATGATGATGATGATGACGAGATATTGTTAAATGATAAGAACTTATATAAAAATTGGTGTAAAACAGTACTGGACACACTTTTACGTGTCCAGCCTTGGTTGTAACTTCATTGTTGCAATAAAGACTGAATTCTGGATACTGCACAAGCGGCCCTCTGACTTCTGATTTGGCGGGGAAGGAGAAAAAACCACGACAATATCATTAATTAATAGATCTTACATGAACATCATTCATTAGCTTGTTAGCATTGAGCTATCGTCACACACACAGTGGTGGCAGAATCTCGGACACCCAAATGCAAACATCTGGGGCTTTATTAGGGAAATAGGCAACTAATGATTAAACTGACAGGCTGATCACCAAGTCGGAGTCACTGATCCAATGGAACCGGTTGTTGGGGCTGTTAGTCTGACATGAAGAGAGAGAGGTTCTAACAATGGGGTGGTTTAAGGAAATTTGGAGGAAACAGGGCTGGAACTTTGACGGAAGGGCAGGTCAGGGCTGGACAGAAGGGTTGGGGTTAGGGCTGGACAGAAGGGTTGGGGTTAGGGCTGGACAGAAGGGTTGGGGTCAGGGCTGGACAGAAGGGTTGGGGTCAGGGCTGGACAGAAGGGTTGGGGTTAGGGCTGGACAGAAGGGTTGGGGTTAGGGCTGGACAGAAGGGTTGGGGTTAGGGCTGGACAGAAGGGTTGGGGTTAAGGCTGGACAGAAGGGTTGGGGTCAGGGCTGGACAGAAGGGTTGGGGTCAGGGCTGGACAGAAGGGTTGGGGTTAGGGCTGGACAGAAGGGTTGGGGTTAGGGCTGGACAGAAGGGTTGGGGTTAAGGCTGGACAGAAGGGTTGGGGTTAGGGCTGGACAGAAGGGTTGGGGTTAGGGCTGGACAGAAGGGTTGGGGTCAGGGCTGGACAGAAGGGTTGGGGTTAGGGCTGGACAGAAGGGTTGGGGTCAGGGCTGGACAGAAGGGTTGGGGTTAGGGCTGGACAGAAGGGTTGGGGTTAGGGCTGGACAGAAGGGTTGGGGTTAGGGCTGGACAGAAGGGTTGGGGTTAGGGCTGGACAGAAGGGTTGGGGTTAGGGCTGGACAGAAGGGTTGGGGTTAGGGCTGGACAGAAGGGTTGGGGTTAGGGCTGGACAGAAGGGTTGGGGTTAAGGCTGGACAGAAGGGTTGGGGTTAGGGCTGGACAGAAGGCACCGAACCAAAACCTCAAACTGACTGCAAGGAGGGATGAGTTTATAGAGGGGATTGCACAAGTGTTTCTGATCAGGGTGGCTGATTGTGCTGCATGGGCACGTGGGGCACCGCACACACACACACACACGCACACACACACACACACACACACACACACACACACACACAGGTTTGTAATTATATCTTTGTGGGGACTCTACATTCATTTCTATGGGGACAACTCTAATCATAACATAACGACCTTAACCCCTACTGAGCCCTAACTATAACCATAAGTAACCAAACAGAATACAAGACTTTTTTCAGGCATTCACATTCATTGCATTCATTGCATTCACAGACCTTTGTGGGGCCTTGAAAAATGGTCCCCACAATGTCAAAATAACATGTTTTTTTTCACGTTGTGGGGAACATTTGGTCCCCACGGTGTAATATAAACCTAATCCGCACACACACACACACACACACAGACACACACACAGACACACACTATTGACTTGAATACAACAGTGACCTACAGTATAGATACAAATTAAATGACACAATGCTGACCATATACTGTAATTTGGAATTATTCATGATAATCTACTTTAGCAATCCAATAAAAGCTAAGGTGCTGTAGAGTCAGAACACACAAATTAATTGATAGGATTGTTAATAAATATGATTTTAATCATCAATTTTTCGCTGGTTTAAAAAAATTGTAAGTCTTGCTGTTACAGTTTCAGATGTCATTTGTACATCTTCAGTCTCCATAATGATTACTGAAAGAAGTACCGCAAAATATTAATGCAAAACACAATAATGTGCAAAGAAATATACACTAACGAAAAATATTCTTTATGTCATTCACATTTGGCATAGAAAACACAGTGATTGGAAAAAATAAATCCTAGATTCAGTATGTTTTATTACACAAACAACATGCAGGAATGAATATATTGAAAGGGGTCTTTCCGATTAACTGGGACGAAAATCCCTCTCTTCCTTTGAGGGAAAAACACCAGCTTGATCACAGCATTGTGATGAGACTTTAAAGGGAATATGTAACATTCCCTGGGCTCTAAAGCATGAAGATGTAACTGTCACCCTTTGTTTTCTCAGGTTGACACGAGACCTTCTTTTCGAAGTCTTTCACAGTCATGCTCAGTATGTGCCCTCTAAATGCACGTTATATATGAAACTGTCACCCTTTCTTCTCTTTACTGAGTCCCCATTTGATCTATGGTGCTTTTTTGAACCAGGTGAAGATAACGAGGTTTTGTAGGATAAATGTTACTCGTAAGCACAGCAAGATATGGGCGTGCTAAGGATGTTACTCTTCAAATCTGCCAACACGGAAGCCTCCAGTATTCATCTTTGGGACAGGTGCATCGTCATTTCTACGTATGCTGCCTGTTTTTAATGCTGAGCAGAGATAACACATAAGATGCTCATTTGACATTATTTTCACTGTCTATTTTGCAAATCATCACTTGAAATTTGTGGGTGGTGCTTTAAATATGCAACAAATACTGCAGTTTAGCTACTGAATTTCGTCACATTTTGCTTTTCAGCTTGCTCTTAAGAAATTACGGTCTTTTTGTTGAGTGTCACGTTATGCTCTTTATGAACCGTGCATATCGACGGACAAAACAGCTGCCGTATCAACAATGTGAACTGTAATTTAAAAGGATGAAATCCGATGTATTATACATTAGTAGAGAGGGAAGCGAACGGCAGTATTTGCCAGTCGTGTGCCAAAGTTTTTGTGCTACCGCAAGCCTTTACATTTTTAATACATCCCAGCTGAAAATCACACTCTTATTCTTACCTAGAATCAGTCTAGGGCACAGTATCGCCTAGAATGTGTTCTATCTATCAGCATTTCTGTAATAAAACGCTCCTTTGATAATGAGGCTAAACGCCGAGTTTAGACACAGAAAAGAAAAAGTCTGCCATCTACTGGATAAAATCTGTACTGTATGTAAAATCTGTATATTTTAGAGTGCGTTATATCCACCCATCTTTTTATCCACAGCTCATTAAATAAAAATAAACATTTTCCGGTTTGAAATCCATCTGAATGCTTGTAATAATTATAATAAAACAGTAAATGTTTTTTTTTTCGACTGACATTATTGAAATCTAAGAGGAGAATGAATCAGGTCAAATTTGTTAATTACATGCATTTGACATTTACATTTGAATCTTCATTCAATTGGCTATTGTTGCTGTCTGGAGTGACTTGTCACCATGGCAAGATAAAATTCCTACAAGAGAGAAGCATTCTTAGAAGAACAGACTGGGGATGTTGTTCAGCATGACAAATTTATGATGAACCGTTAAAACATAAAATATGCAGAGGCTCTGTATTTTTGAAGCTCAATAGTTTTTGTGTGTGTTTTTTAAGACAGTATACATTTCTGGTCATCTCTGTATTCAGCCTTTGGTTTGAAAGAGAGGATCTATTTGCCGGGTCTCTGAGGCAGTGATGGATATGGCGGTGATGTGAAAATAATGACCTCGACGGCAAGGCAGAACCTGCAGGTGCCCCCAGCCCCTAAATATTATCGGAATGGTGACTGACATCTTGCTGCTAAACGAGGCTCCTGTTGCCTCTCATTCTCTACAATGAGTTTCTGGGACCAGAGCTGTTTTCCCAGAATTCTCCTCTTTATTTTATCAAGAGCAAGGAACGGGCACCGGTCTGCTAATACTGGACAGTGTAATACTAATAAGAACATTATCGTGGACGGATGAGATATACACAGTACAAAATGTGTCAGGTAGTGCAAATAAAGATGCAGTACTGTACACAGGAAGGATATACATGTGGAAATAAAATTAACTAGTGTGAGCAGTAATGAAAATCAGGTGGTATATCACTGTGAACAGACGCTGCCTCGCTCGGCTCTCCACTTCGTAATGACCGAATTGATTTTTATCCGTCCAGCACTCGCATCACCAGCCTATTTAAACCACTATTAATAAAGTTCATGAAAGGATTTCAGTCAGAAATATGTGCAAGTCCATAGGAAACCGTGCCACATACCTCCAGATATGCTTCAAAGTTTGTACATCCGGAGGTAGTATCCTTTTTTAATTAAACATGGAAATAGTGCTATTTAAAACCTGCTGACAGAAAGATCGTGAAGGTATACCTTTCAAGCTGTTCATGGCAGTAACAAGCCCTAATCTAAAGTCAGAATGACAGGTTTAGTTCCTATTTTATGAGCAGTTACTGTCATTTGTCCAGCTTCTCGCTGCCTTCCTGTTGAATACATTTCATCCTGGGTGCAAAGAATGCCCCACCAAAGAAACGACCCTTTGTCAACATACTAAATGTGACCCGTTGCCACGAAATGAGTCTTAAGTCGCACTGGTAGAACTGCACCCATAAGACTCATTTCGTGGTGATGGGTCACAAATGTCCTGATTATCCTCCCTAATTGTGGCAGTTTCTGTTCGTCTACCTTCAGATTCGAGCACTGCTTTTAACAGTACAGATCAACACATTCTCATGGACAGACAAGAAATCCTCATTGATCTCTGCGGACAGACATCTCCAGGCCTCCTGGATTGGGTCTTATCTGTTATTTCTTCATCAGTCGTCTGGGATTCTGTCAAATACTGTTTGGCTATCTGACTTACCAATAAGCTCACAGGCCCGGAAAGCTAAGAGACTAAGCCTGAGCTGGCAGGTAAGGGGTGAGCCTCAGGTTCAAAGGAAAATGTTCGATGATTCATGATCAGGATAAGCTGATAGAATGAGGATGGATGGATGGATGGATGGATGTATGGATCTAAAGAGACGTAATGCTTTCCTTATTTTATCATGACAAATTTGCAGCTACTATGTGAAAAGTATGTAAGTCAACAGACAAAATATAATCTGTGTAATGCAGCATTTTTCATTATGGAACTAGTCTAATTGAGAAAGGCCTTTCATTAAGAAACAATTTATACTAATATTCTTGCTTAATTCTTTTTGAGAAACCCCTTTTTTTCCAAACAAAGTATAAATCCATTTTAATTAACACAGTTGGGTGTGAGCAGAAACTCTCTCACATCATTAGCGGTGGGTGTGTTGTAATAAGAGAGAAGCCAGCTGGGGGTTTTCATCTCCCAACAAGAGCAGGGGAACTGGCCCTAATACACCGGTTGTAGTCTTTCATTTAAAAGCATTAGCCCCAGTAAACTTGCACACAGTCCACGTTCTGAGACTGTCTAACTGAGAGAGGGAAGATGAGGACATTGTACGGGGGAAGATGTCTTAGAAGGAGATTTAATAAAAGCTTCTGAGAAAGGACATGATGTTGCCATAATCTATTGAGTTGGCAGGAACAAGCGGTGTTGGGTGGTATGAATGGGGGACGTGTTGTTGCTCTCTCTCTGAGGCTGCAAGTCTGGAAAGACCTTGATTCATTCCTGGGCTTTTGCAGCTAGCAGCCATTTCTAGAAATTAATAAGCCAACTAATATCGGAAAGGTTTGGTGCACACTATGATGTGCATGTTTTGTAACATACTATTAAATACTATCTCCACTGTGCACTGATGATTCCTTGCACTGTATTGTTCAATTTTTCTAAATCAGTTTCCATGTTTTTGCTCCCCTCCAGATCCCTACCAGACAGTCCAAATATTTGTGGGGTCTGAGAGGGAGCAAAAACATGAACTGTCTCTGGGTCCCTGAGGACCAGATTGGGAAACCCTCTATTAAATGAATAAATAGATTCATATGTCAACATGCACAGATGAAGCAAAATATTATGACTAGCCCAATGAAATGAATAATGTTGAATATGTCATAGAAAAGGTGATTGCTAAGGTCTGGGATGTATTACATGGTGAACTAAGTCTGTACCCGTAGTTAGCATGTAGAACACAGATTCAATAGACAGGGATCCGAATAACTTTGATAAGAGCTAGAAAATTATGGCCAGACAACCAACTCAAAGCATTTACAAAACAGCAAGCCTTATGGGGTGCTCATGGTCAGCTGAGGAGCTAAAAACTACAAACCACCGACACTGGGTTGGGCAGCCAGGACTCAGTGCAAGATGGGAATGAAGGATATCCCGTGCGGTACAAAGCAATAGAAGGGCTACTGCGGCACAAATGGGAATGAAGGATATCCCACGTGGTATAAACCGACAGAAGGGCTACTGCGGAACAAATGGCAGATTATTTTCACGATGGTCATAGGAGTAATGACACACAGGGCATCGAGTGTAGACCTTTTTTTAACTTAGTGTTTGCTGTATTTCAAATATTGTAAAATAAAAATCCTTCTCTGCATTCCCTTTTGATTTTTTGGTGTGAAAAACTTTGTTCTAACAAAAAAAAAGAACATTTCATATTGATTTTTGTGTCTTTTTATGCTATAGCATATTGCACCCTTGTTCAAAAGAAATGTATACGGAATGAAATCAAATGGCGATTAGAAGAGGCTCACGTCAAGTGAGGAAGATAGAGGGTCGCAGTTCTGCTCGTCTTATTTAATTAACTAATTTAATCCTAGTGCAAGTATCTGTCACACTTTGGGCAGAAACAGGAGACCGGACCCAGTTTGCACGAGACTCTGGGTTTATTTGAGAGTCCGGAACAACCAAAACCAAGACACAGAGCTGGAGGCGGAGTCAGGTACGATCCAAAGGGGTCAGAAGCCGGAGTGGTCAGTCCTACGTCAACACACCAGATGAGGGGATGGGAAGGACGAGGGACAGGAACAGGCGGGAGTCGGAGAGACGAGGGATCCAGGACAGGCGGGCGAGGCAGACAGAGCAATCGGGACAGGCATGGCAGGCGTGAGAAACGAAAGACAAAATAATGCTCGTAAGGCTCATTAAAGGTAATGACAACAATACTTCGCGCCGCTGTTCCTGACCCGATCACTTTTATGCGGCGGTGATATCCACGTGACGTGCCTTCAGCTGTTGCTCCACCTAGGTGGGTGTGGCCACCTGTCCGGGCATGACCTTATCAAGATAAAGCACTTTACATGTAATTTTTCACAAAATTATTCTTATCTTTAAGCATTTTTTTAGTAGCACATTATCATTTTCAGAATATTTAATTTATTTGCATACTATGTTCGTTTTAACTCTGTTTGCGCTGCGTTTACAGTATAATATGAGCTATCTTTGTACCTTGTCTGTCTGGTACTAGGCCTACTATATGCATATATATATGTATATATATGTATATGCATCTTCCTCTGTGTACTCAAAGGTTCCCGCTGCTGGATCCACCAGAATTTTCTCCTGGGATCAATAAAGTTAACCTTAATCTTAACCTTAAATACAAAACACTGAAACGTTTCTGTAACTCTTTCTGAAAAAGTCTTTCGATCATTGCAAATGAAATAGTTTAATAAAGTGCCGATAGCTAATAACTGATTATATTAAATCTCATGTGTATATTGTTTGTAGCAAGCCTAGCTAACCAGCTTGAACTGATGTGATACAGACAAAGTTAAAACGTACCTCTATATATTTCTTCAGATTAGAGACCAGATTCTTGATCTGTCTCAACAGGCTTAGGAAGGCAAAGCTGACATGATATGACAACACTATAACTCCTCTTGGCTTTGACTTCGAAATGCTTTCACAGGTGTGTCCATGGATGTCCTAATTTCGTAGCCTAGGCAACTCCTGCCACAATCTCCACGATTATTACTGGCTGTTAACTTTATAGATAATCACCCTACTGCAAAAATGCACAGATTTAAGTGCTCTTTGACGGACTTCTCTCAAACACTCCCATCCAGCAACCGGTTGAGGTCTATCAAGACCAAAACCACAGGCCTAAAGAACAGTCTTTCCCCCCCGGCAGTAGGCCTCATCAACAGCCCCCCACCATCTAAAGAACCTACTGTTACATCATATCATATTATGCACATTATCTACACACAACACATTTTTTTATCTCTGTATCTAATTTACATGTTGATTGACTTGATTGTCCTTGCTTGTACTGCACAATACTGCAAAGTTAATTCCTTGTTTGTACTTACGATAAATAAACAATCCTGATTCTCGTACGATTGGCTGTGGGATATGATCAGTCCAATCACTGTTAATGGAGGAAAAAAAAGGGGAGAACATGAACCAGTAAAACCAGTAGGCTAAATTATGGAAGTAGCCATTACACATAGGGTGTAAATAGCAGAGTAAAAGTATCTTTATAATATTTCATACATACCGAAATAAAAATAAAAGCGCAACAATTTTAAATTATTCAATGAAGTACAAATTCTAAAAAATCTAAAATTCTAATGTAACTTTATACCTCAGCAAAGCAGAAATATTAATGTACTGTCATGCCCTGTGAAAATAATTGGACACATCTGTCCTGTCCCACTCTCTTTTTTTCCCCGTCTGACTTTGCAGTCACTGCAAGGTACTGCAGTGCGCATATGAAACTCACTGAGTTGCGTTATCTTCTCTGCCTTAATCTACCTGTTCCTGCCCTGTTCAGTACCTGAGCCCGTCGAACCTTCCCTAAGTGTCTTCCTCTCACCCTTTTGTGTTCCTTGTACGACTGATTTGTCTACCAAACCTCTTGGCACCATGGTCCCAACTCCTATTTCAGTATTGTTCTCCAGTACCTAGTAATAAACACTGGTCTCACTGCATTCCAGTTTGCCAAATTTTCTGTGTGTGAAATGTATTAAAAACAGCTACGTATATGTCACTTCCTGTGATATATTAGAATCTCAGTGCTTCTTAGTTGATCTTTTTTTATGAGTTTGAGTGCGTAAGCCAAGCCGATGCCTCTCAAAGGAATACAACATATCCACTTTGGAGTCCTTGGTGAAAATGAATAGGCTTGAAAAGGTTTGCTGCAGTTGAGAAACTTACTAGTTGTACTCAAGAAGGGAATTTACAACATAAAATAGCATTGTGAATGAATCCTGGGCTCAGGTCAAACTTGCAAGAGAATGAAGTGTGGGATATTCGATTTCATATCATGAAGGGCTTGTGTGAGCAGATATTGCAATACTCTTGTATTAGCAAATTATCCTAGCGTATTGTTCCTTGATGATGACTTTGGTTGAGACACGGACTGAAAGAAGTTTCTAAGTCTGAAAGTTCTGAGAATCCCTTTGTGTCGTACCAGGCCACACCATCCTGTGCCTGTGGACATTTGTCTCGCACGTGCAGTGGACACCTGGTGATCACACAGCCAATCTTTCTTCTGAGTGGTTGCATCACTGTATGTCTTAACGTGATTGGTCTCTGAGCATGACAGTTGAAGTTAAGTGGTTACAGCTGCTATAAGCATTAGGAATGCCTTCACAGGTAGACACAGCTGGCTTATCCGCACCTTGTCCATTACACAGCCTGGGCCATCTGACTGGGGGAGGGGGAGTTCTGTATCACCTGTGGGAAGCTGAGAAGCAGCCGGTTTGAATCAGACGACATGTAGAGGGAACAGAGCAACTAAGACCAGCAGGCCCTTGACAGTTCCCTCCTGTTTCTTTGACCATGTGTGACAGGCATGCAGTTGGTGCTGGGAAGCATTGGAACAACAGACACTTGCTTAATGGTGTTCCATCCATTTGTAAATACAAAAACTTTTTTTTTTCTTTTCGTTTTTTTCCTATAATGTTTCAAGGTTATTTTATGAATCTTAACTATATTTAGTAGTATAAAGTGGGTATTTACGTGGCATGGAGACTCAGCGTTCAGCACAGCTTCCTCATGCCTCTTGTGAGTCATTGCTTGGCTCTGTGTGTGTGGAATGGTATGTTCTCCCCATGTGATCGTGGGGTTTCCCCTGGGGTTTCCCCTCAGTCCAAAAACATGCCTTGTTAAGTAATACATATTGTCTCTGTGTATGAGTGGTGTGCATTGCCATATTGTCTCTGTGTATGAGTGGTGTGCGTGTCCTGCGGTGGGTTGGCGCCCCATCCTGGGTCGTTCCCTGCCTTGTGCATATACTGTATGCTATATGTCATCATTTGGTATGACATAGCTTATCTGCAATAAGTAGTGACAAGTGACTGTGAACAGTTTTCCAATACAAAAAGTCCAATACAGTATGTGAGCCTATTATGAACGATTATAATGAAATCATGAAGATAAAATAAACTTTTGGCAATTACACCTGCAAATTGGAATCAAGAGACACTCCTTCAAAAGGGAGACCTCAAAAGGGAGACCACACTCAGGCCTCACTGTGTCACTGTCGGTAGGAGATGGCCATCCATGCTGGCCAAGGATATTCTCAGAATACACACACTGTGTTCAATTAACTGACTAACTTGAAAACTAAGAACAATTGCCACTCCATGTAGCTAACTGAACGACACGAGTATTTTGTAAATTTAAATTGACAGGAAAATATTAAGGCATGCGGATAATCCATTTTTTAAAGTAATTAATGCTACATCAAAACAATACCCAGCTGAAGAGGTCTGAAATTCTGTATATTGAAACTAACTTCATTTTTGTCATCAACATGCTCTTGTAAATCTACACAGGATGGAATAAGGAACATAAAATTCAGATTATTACAAAAAATTGACACAACAAACATATGTAAAAAAGCATGAACTAGGAGGTGGTGTGTGGTTCTGCAAATTGGATGCTGTGTCTGTGATCAGAAGGTTGTTGGTTTAAATCCTATGGCCGGCAGAGTAATTTCCCCTTTGGGCCCCTGAGCGAGGCCCTTAACCCCCCAGTCGCTCCAGAGACTATCTGACCCTGTTTCTCAATTGTATTTCACTTTGGATAAAAGCATCTGTTAAAGAGATATTAATGAAATACTGGACTATGAATGGTGCAAATTAATGGAATTACCAGGCAGTACTCAAAACACATAATATGTACTCAAAAACGTATTTATACAAGAACCAGATTGCACTCAGTGCTCTACTTAATTAGAAGGCGCTGCAAACTCCTTCCATGGTTTGGACTCTTTTGTAGTCCTGCAGTAATGATACAGGATAAAAATGAGTAAAACGTTTATTCAAAATTGCCTTAATGTAGTTAAGAAACAACCTTAAACACATGCATTACATAGAGAGTCCATCGTCTAAACTCTGTGACAGATAATAGTTCTTTGCGGTGGATCGTAGCAAGACATGTGACCAAGGGTTTCTTAAGGACAGCAGTAGGCCTCTCCTCGCCTTCATTACATCCTGCGGCCAATGTGAGTGCGACACGATCCTGTTTGGTCGTACATCAGCTCCGGCAGAGTTCCAGCACAGCAGGGAATGGGTGCCCGAGAAGCTTGAGAGATGTATTGAGGAACACGTCAGCCATACCTGGATGCCAATCTGCTACACAGCGAGACCTTTAGTAATCAGCCGTGCGTTGCGAGGGAGGTGTTGTCTTGCTACCAGGATCATGGTGAGAAGCTGACTGCCATGAAGTGTGATATTTTTTAAGAATAAGTCAGGTTGCTAGGTAAGATGCTATCCAAGAAGGGAAGAAGTGCTAACACAACGGATGCTGCATGAAATTTCTCCAGTGCAGACATTGAAAGATTGACAATCTGAAACTGTGTGTGTGTATGTGTGTACAGTATGTGTGTGTGAGTGTTTATGTGTGTATGTATGTATGTGTGTGTGTGTGTGTGTGTGTGGGGGGGGGGGGCGCTCTGAAATTCATCTCTTGCAGGAATTGCTGCACCATTTTTCAGTCTGTCATCAAAGAAATCTTCAGGAAGCAAGAGGTAGTGAGGAAAAGGCATGGAAAGCAGTGGAAAGATGAACAGATGTCATCCAGCAAGCCACTCAGCTGGACAGAGTGGGGGCTTTGTTTTACCCCAGGCCAGGGTAATTATCTCCTGTGAAGGGGCAAATGCCAGCTTCGCCATGATTTAAAATGATTCCTTTATGTCCCATGAAAGCGACAATAGGATAATTGTTCTTTATTGTACAGTAGAGGCACATTTTTGTGGATGTGATGTCTTTTGGGTTTAATCGCTTAATGTGTTTGAGTCCCGATTTAGATTTTCGTTTGACTGAGATTACCAGGCTTTAGCAAATGCACCCCGTTTTTTTTAAATATGCTATTACTTTTTCCCAGAAAAGAAGTTATGATTGTGAGTGAAGTAGTTTTATTCTACTATTTTTAAACATAAATTAACATAGGGGAAATGTGAAAAAATATTTAAACTAAAATATTTTGATTTTTTTTTAACTGTCCAATGAAGATTTATTTGCTTTCCTGCTACGTTTTATAATATGCAGCCTTTTCTCATTGCTATAACCTTATATTGGAAATAATTCTTTTTCAGAATTCTGGCTTGCATACAACATAATACCACTTTCTAAGTGCCCCCATGTTTGCTAGTTTCAGCCCAGTATTTTGTAAACATTTGCTTTAAAAAGTACTACTCAAGTAATCCAAAAATAATATTTTTTATTACTGAAAAAGTTCGAAATTACACAGGACTGTTTATTGTGCAATTTACGATAAATTTTTACAGCCAAACCACACATTTTTTGGTTTCCTGCCAAGGAAAATGCTTTCATTTGGTCAGTAGGGGGAGCTCTTTCCATCCATCTTTCAAACGTTTATCCAGTACAGGCTGTAATGGTTTGATCTTCTCTGCTGTCCAGGTAATCAGAAAATTAATTATCCATGTCGAGTAAAATACACAACCATCAACCATCAAACCTGGTATTTTCGCCATTATTTTGCACATTCAAGATACCCATATACCCTTTCAAAATATTTACCCGATATATGCATTTTCTTTCAAAACATTTACCCTGTACGTTATTTTTTATTTACTCGTGGTATTATTTATCCATCGAGATATCCACTGAGATTGGGACAGAGAAAAAAAAAACAAGAAAATCTATTGGAGCAAGAAATGGATTGAAACTTCAGTTAAGTGCACATAAGCCAATTTTGCATAATCAGCGCAACTCCTATTTAGGTTCAGATGTCAAAGCAGCAGTCGTCGCCTAGGATGGTAATTTGTAAACAAGCAAAATTAATACATTCATTACAAGTAAATGAATACAGTCACCTGATTAATTTGTTGTACACAAAAAAATATCGTGCAAAATATTTTCAGCTTTATCGAAATATATATTACTTAACGATATGCTGTTTCTGACACTAACCCAACGGAAGCGTGCTATGGATCAACTAGATCTTTATAACTTCGGTATAAAACTGTTTGAGGTATTATTAAAATAATTTAAAGCGAATGGAGGTTAGCCGATTATGAGTGAACGTATACAAAACCAAAAAGTAGGCCTACAATTAATAGCCCAGAGTTATAACAGGATGTCACACAAATCAAGATGTCATATTACTTACATTGGATTTTTATCTGTTTGTGCTTTTCGAAGGTTTTTTGGTAATAAAACCCATTAACTAGTTGAACGCTCACATTATCACATGACTAAGCAAGAAACGCCAATAGAGGGCACCATAGTACTTCACTTAAAGTACAAAATACTGGAAATGGCACAATGAATGGAACGTGGTTATGATTCTCGGTAGCTCTTCTTATAATTAACTGCTAAAGCTTATGGCCAACATGCTGTATTTAAACTTAGCTTGAAATTTTACATTTTACTGACATGAAATTTATATAGCGGGTCACTGCTAGACATAAATTTGCTGGTGGGGGGGGGGGCAAATTGCAAGTTTTAAGTTTGGCTGAGAATTGAAACGTAATTGAAAAGCATTTGGAAAGGAGGTTATACATCTTAGTGTGAGTTATAGTGGAAATCAGAGGCAGACGAAAACCATTTCTGTCGAGATGTGTGAGCGACACGCTGAGGCTATTTCGACAACATAGCTGATAAAATGCAGGAGAGAGAGATCGTTAAGTTAGACGCAGCTCCGGCGTAGCAAAGCATATGTGTGCGACCTGTCACAACAAAAGAAAGGCTAGCTTGAAAAAGGCCAGGCACTGGTGCACACGCGCTCACAGATGGTGCCCAGTCTCTCATTCAGGCCAGCCCAGCACGGGCGTGGCTGATCCAGAGATGTTAACCCTCTCTGGGTAACCCTGTCAAACCAAAGAAGGTAGAACCGCAAATTAACTTTATTATCTGTCATATTTATAACTGCTTGTACCCAAATTAGTTAATAAATGCTTCATTTACATTTCGTTTGCGCAAATATATGTATTGCCTCTAGTTACTCTATAACTCTGTGAATATCGCCCTCCATTTCTCCCCCTAATCGACAATGCAAACCTGTCTAATTAATAATTTAGTGCATAACCATTAATAGTCATTAATAATTTCCTGACAGTTTTTAAATTAGTTGCACGTGAATGAATGAGTATAGGGTGTTTTGGTGCCATGGTTACAGAGCCTTAAGGGGAGTTCGACGTTCTCAAAAATGGGGACGGTATGATTCCAAGTCCAGAATAGCACTTCATCCACTTAAGTATTCATTATTTAATTATAACGCTTTTTCTTTTATTTGTGCAAAATGGAGATATTCCTTGCCGCATTGAAACCATTTGCAAACTATGCAAATAGTCATGATATTCTTTAATTTAGAAAAATACTTTATCTGGTTGATATGCAAAAGGCACCACACCAATCTTAAAGGTGCAGGATAATATTGTGTTAGATTTTTAAGAAACATAACCCATATAAATGTAATGCGGTAATTCGATTTCGTAACATATCGGTATTTATGTTTTATTGTCTGTGAAACGTCGGGTTTCACAGTGGTGCAGTGGTCAGCCCTGTTGTGGCTCCATGATCTTGCATATAACATGTACGTATGGAAAATGTGGAATATGAGTGAATGAAAGTCATAACTGTTTTTGACTTCTTTGCTATTTCTAATAGAACAAAATACCATATAAAACGTCATAACATTGGTTTGTTTTAATGTTCTGATCATCCTCACTGAGGGACATTGCGCAGGTAGCAAAGAATAGAATTAATATTCATTCTATAGACACTCATAGAAAACCACAGGGAAGCAAGGACTTATTTACATTTAACCTTTGAGTACAGCGAATGAATTAATGAAGTCTGAGGCGGTAGCGGGAGATACGTTGAAAGGGAATTCCACATAAGCAGTGACAAGCAGAAAGGCTTGGTTTGCGGATGGGCTCACGTTTTCTATGACCGTGGGGGTATTCATGAAGAGGTATTAAGGAATATCCGATGTGCATGTCCATCGCAGACTATTGAACAATGACCCTGCGTGGTCACAGGCAAAACACTTCATTACAGTTAGCAGCTGAACAGGTGAACAGGCACACAGATCAGGATTTGACAGAAGCAAATGGCCTTTATTAAACACGCGGCATTGATTAAATATGACAGCAGCAAAGGCAGTACACTGCAGTCATTAAATATCAGGCCATTTAATCGGATTTTAAATTGTCGCTTTGAAAATCGAGACAGTCATTTATTTCTGGTGAAGAATCTTGTCTTTCTCCTGCGTTATGCATCAGTAAACGCACAATCGCCAACTAAAGGAAAATATACCAGAACAGTATTTTATATATATAAAAGTAAATCAGCTGAAATAGAAATGAGAGAGAGCGCTCCTAGCGGTCATGAATGAGAATGCATGGTAGTTAGTTTCAGTGGAGAGGCCCCGCCTACGCGTGTCTGGAGTACCTCGGGTGGACTGAGCTGAGTCGATCCAGTGAGGGAGAGACAGATTTACTGGGGAGAGGATCGTGTGCGATCTGCAACGCCAGACTGTCAGCTTGAGCTGCAACACGGGAGAGGCGATGATGGCGGCGGCTGTGGAAAGAGGAGGGGTCCGGGCCGCCTTCCTGAATCCAGGCAGCGGCGGCGGCGGCGGCTCTGCCCCGGCTCCTGTCTCCGTCGTGCTCGGTGCTGGGGCTGGAAGCGGCGTCTTGGGTTCGACCGGTTCTGGCCCGATCCCAGTGCCTATGAACCTTTTTGCAACCTGGGAAATAGATCGCACGTCTCCGAGCTGCGTTCCGAGGTACGGTACACGCTCCCTTTTCTATGCTTATGTTTGCTCAGCCGCTGCTTTGATTGCGCTCATTCTTTTATGGATTATTGTGATAAAATACAGAAAGCGATCCGGCACTTTTCAAATGCATGGGCTGTTTGGCCATCAGGAGATGGCTGTTGGCGAGTTTGGTGGAGGATTTCAGTGTCACGTCGGTGTAATGCCGCTGTCATTTGACCATTTCGGCCGCGGGCACATTGGCGGACATGTGCAGCGTCCAGCCGCGATGCAGGCACGTAAATCTGAACTTTTCCGTGTCCACAGCGAAAGCAGCGATGCGCCGAGCCGTGCAACTTCACGCCTGAGGACGCAGCACCGTTACACGGACAGCTGTGAGCGCTGTGGAGGCGCGGCGCCGTACCGGGTACCATACCAAGCCTCAGGGGTCGGGAACCCGTTCGATCGACGCCGTGCCGGATACCGTACCGAGGTTCAGGGGCCGGGAGCCCGTCTGATCGGGACCGTACCGGGTACCGCACCGAGCCCCAGGGGCCGGGAGCCCGTCTGATCGGCACCTTGCCGGTTACCGTATCAAGCCCCAGGGGCCGGGAGCCCGTCTGATCGGCACCGTGCCGGGTACCGTACCGAGCCTCAGGGGCCGGGAGCCCGTCTGATCGGCACCGTGCCCATGTGCTTGGTTTCATCATTTATCTCAGTGTTAATGTGTCTCGGAATACACCCAATCGTTGCTGTCTCAATCTACGGTAAGACTAGTGGATGTAAAAAGATGTGCCGGTGTGTCCCCTTTTTTTGCCGTGGTAAAGAAGGAATTTAATGCTCGTTCAAAAATATGATGTATGTTGCTCACAAGGCATGGTGTTATTAAATAAACGTTACGATTAAAGTATTGTGTAAGAAAACCACTGACAAAATAGTGTAATAAAGTGTGATATCTTTTTCCCCTGATTTCGAGTGTGTGTGTGTGTGTATATATATCATATATCATATGTATATATACACACACACACACTATGTTTAAGCCATTTCATGACTACAGCACATATCTAAGCTCTTAAAATCCTATTCGAAGTGCCAATTTCAGAAAACAGACGTCTGAAATATTAAAAGACCATAATGTAAAACGGGTATGTTTCAGACATCATTGCAGCAAAAGTTATGGCCTAAATGATTATCCTAAATGGATTTCAGTGGATTTGTATGCAACTATGCACAAATTCACATCACACTGTACGCCTCTAGTGATGCAGCAATCGGTTGATTACATGAGTCATAACATTTGTCTGAAAACGATTATTTCTCAGGAATTAGCAGGATGTGTAACAAAGCAGACAAATCCTTTGCTTGTGTTGTAGGTACCAGCTGAGCTTCCAGTCATTGACAGGCAAAGTCTAATAAGAAGCAAAAATGCCTGATATATACGCTGCGGTAAAACTGACACCAGTAACTCTGGAAGCAGGTTTCCTAAATGTTTTTCTGAGCAACAACTCGCTTCTGCCAGATGATACTGTTTACTGCTGCCTCGCATGACGTCAGACAACAGGGCATTCTGTGTTCCAAAGTCAAGTCTTTTCTGGCCAATTCTGCGGATCATGATTTTAATTAAAAGTACATCCTCATTGAACCCAACCATCTGTTTTGTTTCGTGTGCTTCTTCTGGATGTCTGTCTTAAGTGAGCTTGACACATCCGGTCAGAAAATGACAGAAAATGCTCATCTTTTTGGTCACCTTTTTGTGTTATCTGGACATATGTATGTATTGCAAGGACAACGATTCATGTATGTGGTAATAATGTCAACGCCCAGCTGCACATCACTGTCACTGCATCATTTCCTGATTAGTTTGGAGATACTGTGTTTACATTACCAATATTGCATGTCCCTTTATGAGATTTGTAGGGTGTTCAAAGCCATCAGGCTCCATGTGATAATTTTATAATGACACCTGTATATAATGCATGCTTCAGTCAGCATGATGCTGAGTCTCAGAAGGTAACATAAATGCCCCAGTGTAAAGACAAAGACTATCGCGACATTCTGTGAACCTTGAAGTAACTGCGATGTTGACGCACTCTGACTTTGATAGACTGGGTTGTTTTCATGTTTCGATGTCCATTTTAAATCATGTGATTGACACCATCTTGCATTTATTATTATCAGTATTCCCAATTTAAAATATTCTTTGCTGTAAAGGGTGCAATATTACTAAGAAAATAACATGCACACTGCAGGGGAATAGTTTAGACTGTTGTATTTGAATTACCTATTAATTCAGTATTATTAAAACATCGCACATTACTCTTCGAAACCCATAACTTTAGAATATTATTAGCCAAAATGGTTGTGTTGTACCTATGATAGCAGTCGTTAAAGCCAAGAAGAATGTGACTGGCTGTCCTGCGTCAGCTGCTGAAGAGGAGGCCCCGTGCATCTGACTTTCGTGTTTAGTGTGTTAGCTAAATGCATACCAGCCTCTTTTTAACATTAGCCTAACAGTGCCTGTGTGTAGCCTACACATGAACTCGATGTGGAATATAGCAAATTCACACGAGTGTTCATACGTATAAAATTTTAAATTGATGTGAAAATGTCCGGAAATATTAATAATTGTTTCCACATGACCGTCCAAGCTCCATTGTTGGCATCAAATGCACTTCTCCTCGAACTTTTCGCAGATGTTTAAAACCATCAGCAAAATGTGGATTGTCGCAATAAATTTTATAACTGTAATCCCATTAAATACACGGATGCAGTATTTAGAAAATCAGGCAATACATTAAGATAAGGCAGTGTAATTATGATACGCTAAATATTTATATTGTAATTATATTTATGTGACATTTAGTCCTTGGATTGACGAGTTATCCAGTGAAATACAGCTGGGTGTTTTACTGGAGCAATTTAGGTTAAGTGGTTTTTGAAAGATAAACCAGCCAGAAAACTCTTTATCATTTGGATGTGGCATAACGGTGCCTTTTGACAAATAGGTGTAAAAATGTGCATGTGAATGAAATTTGGAAGACTGTAGATCTTTCGTGGCAGATGTTGAGGCTGGGGGATGGGTAGTGATGCACTGTTTTGGAAATTTTGGCCGATACCGATATTTTTTTGTTTAATATCGCAATACCAATAACCAACACTGAGTCAATATGTATAGACTCAGTATGGAATTTATGTATCGGATAGCAACATTAACTAAGACTGACACACTGGATCCATGTCGATATGTTAACGATATGTTGTACATCTCTAGGGATGGGTCTTTGTGCTTATGCATCATAAGATGAGATCTTGATAAAGCAAAGGGTTTGGGAGACAGGGTCTGGGAGCCGTGGTCCAGCTCTTGTTTAAGTTTCAGAGCAAAAGGTTCACTTGACCCTTGTTCAGTTTGCTGATGATTCATACTTCAATGAATGGGCCTTTTGGTTACCCCGAAAAATTGAGATTTGCATAATTTGACACTCTGAACCGCCATTGACGGAGCCATAGATGTGCTTTGAGTCATTCACAATCAAAGGGGCAACTCTTGGAAGACCTTGACAGAGGTGTGTTTCGTAGTGTTTGTAGAGGTTGATCCCATGGCCCGTAACATAACATCCCTGCGGCCGTCGTCACAGAAATCCATAACGTTCATTCAATACATGCCAGGGGCAAGCTTATTTATGTCCTGTTGCTGTTTCAAGCCATTTTATTGGCTTGTCCACAAGATAATAACATGATTGTGTAAGGGTAATAAAAGTGGGTGTTTATGGTTGTGTAGTGTCAGGGACATGATTGACTTAATATATTAGTTATGAGCTTTTGGCCATGTAGTTATGTTTGTAAATCAAGCAGCTATGTTTTATCATCATCCGAAATTTGCACATATTTTATAATTGAGGCCCAGATTCTCCTTATATAGTAAAGCCTCAACTTTGTGTTGACCTGTTTTTATGACTGGGTTTCATCCTTAATAACAAAGTGGTTGACAGGGCCTCTTTTGGTTGATACTCTGTACTTATTAGATTGTTGTAAACTTTTCCCAATTGGCCTTAAACGTTCACTAACCAACTGCTTGTTCTGCACTTGAGAGTTCCTGTTAGTCTCTAACTGCATTACGTCGGAAAGATCACGCAACGATCACAGCCTACAGAGCAACTTAAGCAAAATAGCGGGAATGTAGCTAGGTAGAGGATCTCAGGGGAAAGGCGAAATCCAGGCTTTATATTGGGCTGCCTGCGTGGAGGATGGACAGGATTCTGAATGGAAATGCAAGGATGTCATTGACAGAGGATCAAGATGGACGTCTGGCTAAAAGGTCACGGGGACTGAAGTACCTTCCATTCACCAGCTGCACCTTAAATACTGCTAATAAGCTATAATTCCAGACCATAACTAAAGCAGCAACAAAGCCTGCACCTCATGTAGTCTAGTAATAGGTTTCACAGCATCAAACACTGATTAGTTCAAGATCAGCTTCTGTCCCAGAGCCCTTTGCATTTCCAACAACCTCATTTCCCGTAGCAGACACATCCATGGCACCTGCACTTTATAGCACAGTTACTGCATTTTATCAGCCACTGACTGCATACTGTCTAGTTTTGCACTTTCTGGTATCGTTTAGCACTGTCTTGTTTAGTCCTTTGGAATCGTGTGAGGTTGATTGACTAAGCATTCCGGTGGACTCCTGGCCAGCAAAGAATCTCGATCTTGAGCATGAAAGGACGGGAGGTGGTCGGGACCATCTGAGAGCAGATGTTAGTTTGCGATACAATCACGACTACGCATCTTCATTGCTTCATTTTGACACTATGGAAGAACACTGCTGAGACAGACCTGCAAAGACGTGCTGGATATCTCACAGATGACGAGCACAGGCAGCCGTCTCTCCTCAGAACTCTGTGCTGGCACAGCTGACAGAAAGTCTGGGTAATTGAGAAAACGCCTCCCAGCCTGTTAGCCTGGCAGGCATTTCTGTCAGGGGGAGCTTGAGTGTAGGATAGATGACTTACAGAGAGTACTGATTGGCTACATGCTGAAAAGTGCTTTCAAAGGCCACACTTTCATCAAGAACACTTTAGAAGTCCACACTCTGACTACACAGATGTATGCAGTCACAGAGGGACTCACCCTTATTCCCAGTTAGCGTGCCTCACCGTGAGCCTGATGTTTGTCCCTGCAGTGGTACACTTGTGATCTTTCTTCGGAAGGCAGGTACAGGGAGGTGAAGTACCGCTGTAAAAGTTGTGGAGTTGCCACCTGAACAAGCTCACAGTTTGCTGTCTGAGCCTGCAGAGGTATTAATCATCCGTGGCCCAGATATGCCTGCCTGCTCTGGGTAATGAGCACAGGTTTCTGAGTAGCCTGTGGGCTTTTGTCCCTGGGGGGGAATAAAAGCGAGGTCTTTAGGGGAAACGCACGCAACGCAGCCATGACAACAGTGCAAATCCCTATGGCCGAAAAGCAGCTTTCGCCCGAAGCTCGGGGTGGATTTCTAACCTGTGAAGCGTCCTGACGACCGAGGACTCCAAAGCGTGGGATGGAATATTTCCCTGTTCGCATGAAAGATTAAACTCTTTTTGAAAACCTCAGCTGCTTATGAGTACAGCTTCACTGTAAGATGTTGGAAAACGCTAATTAATTTTAATCTATAATGTGGACGACAAAAGACATGTCATACATAACTAATGTATGTTCTAGCTTCTCGTGTTTCAGTGAGTGGGTGATCTTTACCAACCTTGGATAAATGTTTCCTGTAATTAACTGTGTTTGAGTCTGGTTTAGGAAGGCAGCCCCATGTCAATTATTTATTGGCTTTTATTGGAGTTTAATTGGTGTGGGACGCCGTATGGACCATTATTTGTGATGGAGCACTGAGCTGAATCTGGACCGCACTGCAGCTTTGGTACCCTGGGAGAGGGAGGGAGACGGAGAGCAAACCCTGTCGGTAATTGGAGGAAACCGCAGAATGTCACATGCTGATGGTCAGGCAAAGGGGAACTTCCACCTTACTCTACATGGCCCAGTCACACGCACTGCAGCCGGTCTGTGCCACCGTCCTTGTTTAAATTATGTGGAAATCGTAGAACATTAATTTATTGTCACTGGGTAGCCCCACATCCATTTGTCCTCTCATATCTGCGTATGTGTCCTGACCTGATATCCGACAGGGGCTAGACGGGCCGTCCTGTTGGTGCCCAAAGCCATGTGACCTTACACACACGCGGCCTCCTGCTAGGTCCTCGTTGGGTGTGGTGGGAAGGGTGCAGTCCTGCTCGAGAAAACGTGGCAATAAGCTGCTCGATTTCTGCCATCTCTCGCTCGGCCGTCCTGGACGCCACACGTAGCGAAGCCTTGATGTTCTCGTTGGGACCCTGGTCAACAGAGGGTGGCAGAGGTTGGCTGTGAGGGGACCCACGGTGCAGAAGCTGCACTTTGCATTTCATGGCTGTCAGCAAGCCTCAGCTTGACAGATGCCATCAGGGAGCCGTCAGCTCTCACTGCAGCGCAGTGGTTAGATACGCAGAGCCATTCGCCTGGAGAACAGTAGAACTTTTATTAAAGACTTTATTACCTGGTTTAAGACCTCAACCTGTGGCAAAATGACATGTAAATTCCCCTTCAAAGTAACTTTAGATTTAGACTTTCCAGGAAATGTATAATAATAATTTAAAAAAAAACAGTTGAATCTATCTGTGTAAGGGATTTGATGTGATCATTAGGTGCTTTTAGTGCCGTTGAATATTTGATGACATGTCAGAAGTCATTTAAAATTAATTAAGGGTGGTGGCTGTGTACAGACCCTTACAGTGGCCTCATGAGCCTTTCGCTAACGAAGCCTCGTGTTCACAAACTGACAAGGGGCCTCTGGCTCTGCTGTATGGCAACTCCAGTGTCATTTCCTGGAGCTGTTTAATGTGTCCTGTCAGCCAAGGAGTTAATGTCAATCTGGCAGCTAACCCCCCACTCCCCATGCCCCCGCCCCCCGCCGTTAACCCAATTTCTGTTCCTCGTTTGAAGAACATTTTGCTGAGTACATCCATCTGAAACCAAATTTTTCGAGTCCCAACGTCTGTTTTACTCACTTAAACACTGTTTGCCATTAAGTCAGTTATGACAAGGTTTTCCTTAAATGTTTCTCTGCTTGGTCTGGGAAAAATAACAGTCAAACATGGTATTTAACTTCACATTCATGTTTAAATAATTGAGTTATTGAGGTTTCGGTCAGGGAAATATGGTTTCCACTAGTGCGTTGCGATTGTGTTTTCCTTTATGCATGTCTGCGTTTTGGTCTATGAAAGCACTACAGTTGCGTAACCTGCAGAAAATTCAAAGAACGTTATCTGATTTAATATAAAAACAGGCTCTATGAGATACTGAACAGGTTGTATGGCAGCGTCTTTGCTTTCCTTATCTACTCCAAGCCGAGAAAGTCAGAAAGCCCCCGTGATTTGTGAAAAGGTCCTGCACGTGTTTATTTCTTTATTATAACCCACACTGAACTCAGGATTTTTTTTGCCTCTGCTTCTTAGTTTAGGTCAGTGCTTCCTAATCCGGTCTTCAGGGGCCCACAGTCGGTCCATGTTTTTGCTACACCCAGCTCCTTGCCAGACAATCCACATTTTTGTTCCCTCCCGGCTCCCCAAAAAACGTGGACTGTCCTTGGCTCCCCGAGGACTGGATTCGGAATCACTGGTTTAGATAATTCTACCTACTACATGTGGTTCTCTATCGCTGTTCTATAGCTCTATAGCTGCTGTTCAATTACTTTACCACCCTTTATTGATATAAATTCAAATGACCTTTTGATTACATTAGTTATCTTTGACATTAATAAAACATTAATAAGACCCACGTATTAAATCATACGTATCTGAATACTGATTTTCATCTTACAGAAGGAACTTGTCTCATGAAGAGCAGTGCTACCAATATATCACAAGAAGTAATTAGAATGAAAAGTGCTGTTGATATCTGCCTCAGCTGCGTCTAAATAGCCCAGCTTGATCTATCTGGCATTTTGCCTTTAGCGTGCAGTAATTTAATCAAACAGCTCTGGTCCTGCTAAGGTCGCCAGTGGATGTTGCACATGTCCACGGTGGCCCCCAAACTCCCATCTCTCGAGGACGCTGGGGGGTCTAAGTGACTGACGCCCATAGCCTGGCTTCCACGGCTGCATACCTGACCGTCAACCTCGCTGAACGGTTCAAGGCGGGATATTCTATGCTTTGTTCTTCTGCTGCCAAAAATACCCAGATTAAAAAACAACAACAATACTACAGAGAGTATAGAGAAGACATGATATTTATGATTGGTATGGAAAGTGGTCTTTAGGTAGGAGGCAGGGGTGGGGGTGGCTGGCTTGTTGCCAGATGATACTCATGTTGAATCATCCTGATCTTTTGGAGCTGGGGGGGGGGCGGCCTCCTGCAGGACCTCCTGTCATCTTAAGCCAAGTCAGTCCTCGACAGAATAGCGTCAAGGTGGCTGGAATGATGAGGCCAAGCAACCAAGAGCAAAGCATTCAAAGCGAAATATTCAAAGTTAGTTTCCTATTTGTATAAACAAAAAGAAAACACTGGTACAGGAACATTACATGGAAAACTGTTTCATGCACTCAGATAACTGCTGCTTTGTCTTCTCCAGACGTCAGGTCAGTCTACCGACACATACTTAGCGCTTAGCATTTAGCAGTTAGCCAAGTTAGCTTTTATTCGGCTTTTCCTTTCCAAACAGCTATGTAGTTGGTATCTGAAGAACATGCGATGTAGGTAAAGATCTGTACATAAGTACCTCATTGTGGGCAAATGCCTACTCTACTGTAAGAAACGCAAGTCTACTTTGATGTAAGTGCAGGTCAGTTTTGACATGTCTTATTTCGAACGAGCATTTCTTTTTTTGTTCCTTTTTCTGAGTGATTCATGGATGATTCATATTCCTTTGTCCAACTTCCTCATATATGGCCAGTCCTCTGGTTATCACATAATGGGACATATTATCTTGCAGAATAATAGAATAAGCGTAGATATCTGTGCATTGTTGGGAAGATGCGTGATTGTTGAAAGAGGTTCGTAAACAATGATCCGAATCCTTAAATCCCAGAAAGAGGTGGTTGGGGGGGGCGGGGGGTGGGGGGGGGTGGGTGACAGGAAGACTGTCTGCATGCAGCTCTGCCTGTTTCCGCTGACGTCCGGAGAGTCAGCCCGAGTCGAGCTCGCTTGTCCGTGATGGAGCGCAGGCTTTGCCAGCACCGAGGTGAAATCTCACTGACAGATGGCCTGTCGACAAGGCTCCTCTGTGACCGTGTGCCTGTCAGCGTGACGGGCTCTTGGAAGAGCCACCAGCCATGGGCCATGGGGTTAGGTAGGCTGGTCTGGGGGGGGCAGGTAGCAGTGTCCATGGTAACTCTAGAAAGTGTTTTATGTTGTAGCTTTTATAGGGTATTAAAACTTTAAAACTGGCCCCAGCATTTTCCCTTTAATTAGGCACTCAGTGTATCCGTGCAGATGTCCAAACTCGCCCAGCCCATCTCTCTGTAAGCACATTATTATTTCTGACAAATGGGCCGTCAAGATCCACTTCGTTGTCCGGTTTTTGGTCCATCCGAGCAGCGGCTGTGTCTTTGGTCTTCAGATGTTAGTTCGGTTTTGAGTTGCTTCTGTTCCCTGAGAACAAGTCATCTGTTCACTTACAACTGGCTAGTCGTCCTCTTTTTTTTTGCTCACAAATTTGACTTGCTAAGTACATCTCCTGGACTCGAAGAAGTAATGGGAGGATTAGATCAGAATCGGGGAAATAGTGTAATTAAACTTGGTAGGGTGATATTTTTCTATTATTTTTTTTAATGAATATACTGGAGTACTTTTCATGTGGGCAGAGTTTGTTTAAAAAATGTTCCAGTATAATTGTGCTTTTCTAGTATGAATTAGAAGCTCTTTGTGCCTCTGAACCTGCTGTGGATAATAAACAAAAACATATATGGATAAATGACCGCAGAAATGTAATGAATGCAGATGGACTAAACTGAGGCCGATTATAAAAATTTAGCTTTGAAATGAGGCGCTGAGTACAACAGCACTCTGCTGATCTTATGAACCCAGAATCAAAAATCGTGTGGTTCATTTTCTGTATTAAAAGCATGGGCAGGTTTTAATATTTGATGGGAAATGCGAGAGCTTTATGAGGGGATGTTTTGGGAATTTCCCGCAGCTGAGCTGCGTTGCAGGTTCCCGGTTCCTTCCACAAATCAGAGAGTTGGTGTTTATTTGCAGTTTGTTTGAATAGAATGGTATTGTAATGCACAGTCAGTTATCTGGAAAGATGGTGATGTCATACTCTGTAAACTAATGCAGTGTGAGGCTTTAAAATTTTTTAAATTTCCTTTCTCTTTGCCACCCATGCCCCCTCCCTCTTTTCTCCCCCACCCTGACCTATCCGATATTTAGAGGCTTCTGTGTCTGCCGTCTATATATATATATATATATATATATATATATATATATATATATATATATATATATATATATATATATATATATAAAATAAAACATAATGCATAGGAGGCTATGCGTCTTTTTCTTTCTCTGCTGTGGAGTGATGGCACATATTCTAGGTGTAGGGCAGTAGAAATGGAAGAGAAAGTGGAAAATGGTGCTTGGGGTCTTCAAACAAAGACGGCCAGTTCACTGTCCACCCAAACTACCAGTCCTGTTTATTTTTCAACAGTGAGGCTGATGGTTGTCTAAACCATGAACCTTTCGTTGTAGGTGTGTTTCTGCTGAAGTGTCCCAAACCATCCCAGTGTAGCGGTTGGCTGTGAGGGGTCCGGAAGGAAGCTGGATTTTCGGGGGGGGGGGGTGTTTTGTGCTTCTTAAGGCGTCCTGGAGAACTTAGGGACTCGTGGTTAGTGTTTGCCGCTGCTGTAAATCAGCCGTCTACTGAGGGGAAGAGTTCACCAGGCTTCCTGTTGGACATGTGATCCATTTCCTGTAGCGTTGGGTCACCGGTGGTATGGATGGAGGGACGGGATGAGGCCGGCTGGTCGTCTACGCCTCCCGTTTCGGGAGATGGATTCCATGTGTGGGTCAGCATCTAGGCTGGGAGGTGAGCAATGCTCCGCGTGAAACCCCTCTAGGGAAACAATAAAATTGGAAACCGCAGAAGCACCTGACCCCGGGGGAGATGGGTCATCCTGGGCCACTGTCTCACCCTGATTGCCCACTTTGTCACATCGTCAGGCCCTGAGGATGACAGCGGTCGGATTTCATTAGGAGGCCGCTACCTAGCCACTGAAAGCTGAGCGAGGCCCGGCACTCTGCTGTGCGTTTCCAGCCAACCTGCCAGCGAAAATGCACTTTAATGTGTAGCTGGGGCACACCGGAGTGTTACCCTGGAAACAACTGTCAGATCCTCACATAGTGTAAGAGCTCGTCTTGTTTGACCTCCATGGAGAAAGTGAAGGGAGGGCCTTCAAGGAAGTCAGATTTGTGCAGGCTGCTCCTCCCCGTGTTGGGGGGCAGGAGCTATGCCCCGCCCTCTGTTATCTTTCCAATAACCATCTCTGCTGGTTCCATCCATGGCTTCTACCTCAGCCTATTAAATATTAGTTCTGCTGGTCACATGGTTCCATCCCAACGAATCAGGACATGGTAATCCATGAGGTAGCCTCACGCTTTCCTGTGTGTGATGGTGTATGACACTAATTTGTACATTTTGCAGTACAGCGGGGTTAAGACACCGGTTAAAGTGCAAAGCAGCAATAGAAACATGTGCCGTACATCACGAGCACATTGCAGTATATAAACATAACGTGAAAGTCTTAAGATGTCGTTTGTGTAAACTAAAGAAAGATAAAAATGACAAAGCTTATTAAGAGGAGCAAAGAAAACATGCAGTTGTTTTGTTACCTCAGCAACTCCAATATCTCGCCCAGCTGTTCTTCAGATGATGCTGAGATTCGTGTTTTATTCCAGATTCCCTTTTCCCTTTGTGGAATCAGTATTTGCGCAATTCCATCTTAAATCAATCTACTGCAAATTTGTAGTCCTGTTTAATATTGTTGGAAATGCAGTAAGGTTTGTGGGGAAGAATCTTTTAAGCGATTCTTAGTATGATTCTCCTATGTGCTTTTTTCTTACGTAAAACGAGGTGCATCTGTAAGACGAATTGTGGGGATCGCATGATTTGTGACCCTCATATTGATGCAGGGCACACAGGTTTATCTTTGCAGTAAGTTCTGTGTCTCAGCAGCCTATGCACTGTTGCCCCCCTGCGTGGGTGCCTGCCCATCAAAATGCTCTACGCCTTGCACATTTCGGGCCCCGTATTGGAGTTTTCTCACCCTTTCGTGTGGATACTTCATGTAGTTTAACATGTTGAGCGTTGATGTGATTTCAGTCATACATTAAGTGCTGGAAAAAGAGGTTGATTTTATTTTAGTTTAGTTAATGTAGCTTAATTTACTTTAGCATATACATTTCAAAATTCCCTCTCTCCACTCATAATGGTTTTACTTAAATGTAGACAAAGGCCCATTAATTAACAGAATTAATAGAGTGGCTTACACTGGCTGATCCCACTAAATGAAATGCAAATCGGTGCGTCTTATCCATTTGAAATTTGCCTCATCGGGAGGGGAAAGTAGAGAAGAGACACTGGGAATCCCACATGGTATTGTGTGCCGTTACGTCTGTCAGCGGGGATTTTAAACCGCTGCCTCTCACAGCGAGTGGGTTTCAGCTGTGTTGAAAGTGAGATTAGGTAAAATACTGAAGTAAATAAACCCTCTGAAAGAAGCACAATGGACAGCCTCGCATGATCAGCCTCGCATGATCAGCCTCGCATGATCAGCCTCACATGATCAGCCTTGGTCGCACTGTCAGCCATGACAATCAGCCTCGCACGGTCAGCCTCGGTCACACGGTCAGCCATGACAGTCAGCCTCGCTCGGTCAGCCTCGGTCACACGGTCAGCCATGACAGCCTCGCTCGGTCAGCCTCGCACGGTCAGCCTCACATGATCAGCCTTGGTTGCACTGTCAGCCATGACAGTCAGCCTCGCACAGTCAGCCTCGGTCACATGGTCAGCCATGATAGTCAGCCTCGTACGGTCAGCCTTGTTCGCATTGTTAGCCATGACAGTCTGCCCCGCACAGTCAACCTCGCTCTGCAGGATTTCTTACGCTTTTAGTATGCTTGTATCTGAATAGGCTTGGCCTCTTGATTTTGAGTATATCAGTATGAAAATAGCCCCAAACCTACTCCATGGCAAAGAGCTGCTGGTTGTTTCACTCCTTTCTTTCCAATGTCCATCCATCCATCCATCCATCCATCCACCCACCCATCCATCCATGCATGCCATCCTTCTTCTAACTGCTTATTCACTACAGTGTTGCATGGGGGCCTGGAGCCTATTCTAGACTGCATAAGGCAGGGACCACCATCGGCGTCCATTGGACAGTCACACTGAGGCACATTACTGCACACTGTGAGTAAACAGGAGACACCAGTGTACCTTCCTGCTTGTCTTCGGAGGCGTGCGGCTACCCGCTGCCCCCCTGCACTGCCCCGCTTTCTGCTGCGATCCATTAAGTGGTGTTAATTTAGCGGCGCCCGGCGCGGCGGAGGAGCAGAAGGACAGTCAGAGGCGTCACGCTCCGTTAAGTCTGCCTCGTGTGGAATTGGGCCCTTCCTCGCGAACGAGCCCCAACGTCCCGGGATCCACAGTGCATTTTTACAAGGTGTTTAAATGCAGGAAACGCCGGGCTGTGAATAATGCAGGACTCCTCTGAAGAGCCTCCCACCAGCGCAGCGGTGCCTCATCGCCCGCGGCGTCCCGGTGGCCATAACGCGTCTCACTGTGTGCATTTTTAATGGAAAGGCCCGATTGGCTCAGTGCGCTGTCTGTTAATTTTCTCTGAGCTGGCAGGCACGTCCTCGCTCTTGTGAATGCAGCGACTCTGTTGGACACCCAGTTCCGACGTAACCTTGATCGTTGGCAGAATTTCTGTCCGGTATGTTTCTGAATTCAGTGCTGCCTTTCTCATACCCTGTTTGATGTCCTTCTCAATGGCATGTTCTGACCAGTCAGTCGCTGGCTTCATGTTTGTTTGGTCGGACCTCAGGCTTTGAAGAGTACCACCATCCGAGGTGTTGGATGAAAGCCTGTGCATCTCCCTGACTATTGGTATGGTCTCCTTCTCGCCCCCCCCATGCAACTCCACCCAGGAATATTTATTTCCTTGCTTCCTCCTGCAAGGCCTCCTGGATCCACAGTGATTTTTGTCACTCTGCCTTTTGCTGAGAAGTTACTGGATTGCTGGAGGTGCTGCCCCACATTCTGCTCACACTCCTGCGAATGAGTATGAAGCTCTGAGAAATAGAAATAGGGCTAAGTACTAGATCTGCCCTGCTTCATTAGACATGGGCAGCCACTGGCAGTTGTACTCAGTGCTGACGTGAGCCTGAAGTTGGTTCATTTTTTCCTATCTTTGTCAATCTCGACGACCTCTACGGTATTTTTTAACTAGATAAAACTTCAGGTGATTATCATCTGACCTGACAGCTTGTACAATGACAGGGGAATAACAGCACGGTACTGGGAAACACCTCTTTGGAGTCAGGGTCCAAAGACACCATTTTGTAAATATATTTTTAAATTATTCAATAATAGAAACTTTATCTAATCAAATGAACATACAGCGGTAACTCCTGCTCTCCACCCCAGAGCCCCACCCCCCAATCACGGCGTGATTCCGCGTGGCTCTATGCCTTGGAAGGCGTCTTCGCGAGGGAGGATGTCAAAGAGAATGAAATTAAATGTGAAAAGGAAACCAATATTTGCGAACGTCGCTCCTCCCCCCCCCATCATTTTTTTGGCCCAGTGCTCAGGCATTTCCTGAGCGACGTTTGCCAGCACCAACAAAAAAAATCTGTTCATCAGGGGGACAAAGGCTCGCTCTGTCAGCGCTCTGCTGTTGTATCGCCGCTGTCCGGGGCCCTTATTAGTTCAACTCATTTTCCCATCTTTCCATCCAGAAGAACGACTTGTTTTGACTGAAGATCTAAAGACTTCTCATTATTCAGAATTCTTTTTAATTGGGGGGCTGGCGTTCCTGCTACCTTTGGATCATCTCATTTTTTCTGGTACGCCTGAGAACTTGGTGTCTTAATGAGGGCTGCAGGCAGTGAGGTCGTTACGCAGACGAGAAGTTTGTTGGGTCAGAACCCCAGTTAGTGGCCATTGAACAGAGCAGAAAAACAACTAACATTGCTCTGTATCGACAGATCAAGTCACTCTAGATAAAAGCATCATCCGATGCAGCTGAGACGACATCGAAATATATAGATTCACTGCAATACTCCGACTTAACATGCATGAATTATTAAAAATATTATCGAGCATGCTTTTTGAAGTAGCACTCTTAATGTATGGTAATGTGAGATTGTATGTTTGTGTGTGGGTGCATGTGTGCAGATGATCATAGTCAGTGTAACCAGATAAAATGGTTAAATATGGATGGGTGAAGTTCTGCATTAAGTAGATTGTGAGCCTAGCCAAGATTTGAAAACACAACGCTTCTTCATTCTCTTGTCTATAGAACAACGTCCGTGTGTTTGTTCAGGTGAGAGTTGAATCCTAGAGCCATTCTGCACAGATAGCTAAGCCAAAACATGCTTCTTCACAGGCTTCCCAGTAAACAGGAGTCCTGTCGTCGATGCCAGTGCTGGCGCATGGTGGTACAGTTCAGGGTGGCCTTAGTTGGATTCCCTGACAGCCTCGTAATGCCTAACGGCAACTATCAGAGGGTGTCCAGCAATGGATTCTTTCAATTCTTCTGTGCTTTGCTTGCTCCTCCTCCTGTGGGAAATGGTGAGGACCATTTGAAGCCTCCTGCCTTTATTTTCAGCGTAACGTGCCGCCTGAGAAGTGCCTGTTTTTTGCCCTGCAGAGTGGAAGACGTCTTTCATCTCGCCAGAGTGATTTCTGCCAAGCCTATTGGACCGACTGTTTTGTCACTTCGTTTGAGAAGGAGAGGTTTTGTTTCTATAATTAACATATATTTAGAGGCGTTAACGAAGGAGCCAAAGACGAAGGAGGAGATGGGGCCGGCCCAGTGCTCTGCTACGGTGAACTCGCATTCGAGCTGAACAAAATGGAAACAGCCGATCGTTCTGTAACAGCCTGAATAAAATGGTCTCTCCTGCTCAGACAATCCTAAGACATCTCAGGAAGTGTTGTGAAGGCCTTTTTTTAGCTGGCATTCTGGAAGTCGTCCAAAGGAAACAACCTGAATTCAAACTGGCAGATTTACCACTGGGGGGTTGGTGAGGGCAGAGAAAATAATAGTGAGATGCTGAAGGCCTGTATGGCCAACCCGCGCCGCCAGGCTCCGCTTTTCCTGACGTTTCCTTTCACCTTGGTTATGTGCACAGTTTTTTTTTCATTATTGTGGAGAATCAATTATTGTGTGAATTTACACAATTTTTTTTTGTTATGTCTGGTTGTTGCTGTTTATTTATTGTGTTTAGGTTTCTGTTTTGCATCATTTGGGGAGCAGATAGCTTAGCTTGACGTCACGCACCCAGTTATTAGCACATTAGCAGTACGTTAGCGGCGTGTTAATGCTACGTTAGCGGTACGTTAGCGGCACGTTAATACTACGTTAGCGGTACGTTAGTAGCTCTGTGTAAATCTGAATGGCGTCGGGAGTTCCTCGCCGCCTATGGCAGGCAGACTCATGACACATGGTGGGTTTTAAAGGCATGTTCTGATACGTTGTCCTTCTGTAGGACATGAGGGGTTGAAGATGAGCATTCGGAGGAGCGCCCTGGGTGAGTGGGCCGGCTCAGGCCGTTTGTGGAGCAGCAAGGTCTACGGTTGTCATCTGGGTCCTTCCACATGCCACCGCAACGCTGGCATTAGTGTCATCTGAGCACCAGGGGACACTCCCAGCCATGGTGACAAGGACAGGTCCTACTCAGGGCGGGCCCCACATCACACTCGAGACCCACTTTACCTCCTCGCCCGGTTCCCATTGGCTGGCTGCGGACGGCACCGTGACTTTGAGCCGCGGGAAGTTCGTCCGCCACGTTCGCTGCAGCGTGGGAGGGGGCGCGCCTTTCTGTAGTGCCCTTCTGAGTGGCTCCTCGTGAACATAGGAGCACCTGAGCTGGGGGACTTTTCCTTCACAAAAGGTCCCAGTGTAGCAAAGAGCCATGATTGTCTGTAAGGACTCTGCATTGTCCTCGTGATTGTGATCACGCCCATTTGTTGAAAAATGCTCCTGCTGTTTACCTCCCTCTAACCATGACGTACGGACGTGTCCCCAGACACGCTACCGCTCATCAATGAAGCAAAGTGACATTTCTCTAATGAAAAATCCGTAACCTGATGTAAGGATACCTAGATACAGAGCGCTTCTCATCACATTCGGGGCCTTGTTCAAAGTGTAATCTTCCTAATGTCTGAAATGATTTAATTAGGAAAAAAAACAGTTAATGTGATAAGGATTTGGATATTCGATGTGTAACTTTTTTAAGCTTTGAAATGGCTTACAAACACATGATATAAATAGTTTTACTTTCAGTTCTTTCAGTTTTCCTTTCATTTTGCTTTATCAGACTCCTGTATCACTGCTCTGATATATTACCGTCTGTGTCCTTACTGGTAATTAAGTTCTATGTATATGCCGGATATTAATAGTCCCTGATAAAGCCTTTTTGTAAACAGATTTTGCACAGGTACCAGTGAGGGTAGCCCTAATGCTCCTGTCCCGACACAGCAGTCCGTTTTGCATACTGCCAGCACTTTCCGAAATCCCACTGGGGATGCGGGCCAGGAGTGGCACTAGAGTCGAACATGACCTACACCTGCTCCTCTGGCAGGCCCCAACTGAACTGGAATGTTCCTGTTGTATTTATAGCGCCCTGGTTGGAATGGTGCTCAGACTGTAGTGCTGTGAAGACCCCCCCCCCTTTAGGGCTCTAAGGCTCCATCTAGACTCCCTTCAAAGTTGATTGGCAAACAAAAAATTTGGATGCTTTCCCTGTTTCCAGATGAATTTGATCACCCATGGGGGGTCTTTCAGGGGGTCTTTCTGGGGGTCTTTCAGTATTTCTGTCCCCGCAGCTTATGTATGAACAAGTAATTTTTACATATCTTTTCCCTTTTACCCACCATTATTACTTTAGAAATCATGCCTTCAAAATAAAAATAAAAAAATAACTACAGGGAACTGCAATAATGGATGTCTGTCTTTGTCATGCACGTGGACGGAGACGGTACATTTTTATTGTCGCTCACATAACGAGCTGTTTACTTGGTGATTTTTACTGTGGTTACCGCGGCCATTAATCGGTTAATTGGATCCATACTGGGGGCTTATTAGTGCAGGCATTTGTGGTATTTTATTTAAAGGGCACAGGCAGTGAGCAGTGGATGGGCGCAGGCAGTGAGCAGTGGATGGGTGCAGGCAGTGAGCAGTGCATGGGCACAGGCAGTGAGCAGTGGATGGGTGCAGGCAGTGAGCAGTGGATGGGTGCAGGCAGTGAGCAGTGGATGGGCACAGGCAGTGAGCAGTGGATGGGCACAGGCAGTGAGCAGTGGATGGGCGCAGGCAGTGAGCAGTGGATGGGCACAGCTTGTCTGGTCTGGGCCGCCGATTCCCTGTTTTCCAGAGCATCAAGTTACTGACCTCAAGCATCAGTGCTGGGGGATGTTTACTGAACAGCGTGACACAGAAGCCATTAAATACGGCCAATGAATTGCTTCCTCCTCTTGTTTATACAGTGTGTATGTTTTTATATATATACACACACACACACACACACACACGTTTTCCGTGTGTGTGTTTTTACGGGTTTTCATTCTGACATATAAAACCATAGGATTCAAGGCCACAATACCCTATTTTGGGTCTGTATTTCTGGAGTAGAGACTTCAGCGTGTCGTCCTTGGCCTTTTAAAATGCAGGGTCATCTGTTTGAGCCACCTACTCCGTGAGCTTTTGACCTGCCTCAAGGCCATGCTTTGATTGCACAGTTAGTCCCTAAAGGCTGGCCGAGGCGAGTTTGAATCCATCCCGTAGCACATGCTGAGTTACTTTCGGCAGTAATGTTCAGAGGTGGAGATTTCAGATCCTGAGATTACAAATCCAGACCAAGATTTTGGTTCAACCAACCAGTTGAGTATAGAGAGTCACAGTCACAGAGGACTCAACTGGTTGGTCTGGATTTGTAATCTCAGGATCTGAAATCTCCACCTCTGGTAATGTTTGGTTTCGTTAAATGTGAAATGGGACAAGGAATGCTAATTTGTAAAAATGTGCACATTTGAGTAAATATAATGATAATGGAGAAGGTATGTACCTCCTTTTAGTGGAGTATCTCCTTGACCTTCAAGGTGATTATATTTTACTTGTATGTTTGATATGGAGTTAATGAACCCACTTTGATTAAAAAGGTATAATTGATGGCTGGTATGCATTCATGTTATGTTGCCGAACAAAATGCGGGCACGATATTGCGATCCACCATTTCTGCGGTGAAAATGCCTCGGATTTTAAATTTGCTTGTTGTTTGTGTGTGTTTTTTTTGTGACCACGGGTGGTTTGTAGTTTGAAGTGGAATGTAGCTCAGAAGTATTGGAAGCGAAAACTGGCACTAAGATTATAAAGCCAGCGTCTCCTTGGGCCGTTCTCTTGCCTCGACTGCTTCGCCGATTCTCAGAAGACGACCTCTCAGACCTCGCAGCGACTCAGTATCACTCCCCCCTCCAGACGAGAGCAGTATTGCGATCTGAGGAACGCTGACTGTGAAAACATCTGGACTTTGCTTGGAAAAAATACCAAAATGTGTTTTCATTTAGCTGCTGCTTCCTTGATATTGTACTTAGTTTCTTGCCTGTTTTTTTTTGTTATAGTGTAGGTTAATCGCTCACGCTTGGCTCTCAGGAGCTGCGTGTGTTATCTCCTGACCCTACTTGGCTTCTGAAGGCTGGATCCTCTTCCTGCTTCATCCTCACTGGTGTATCTTGGGTTTTTCCTTGTCTTTTTTTGGCATATTGCAGGGCAGTCACTCATATCTGGCTCTCAGGAACTGAGTGTGTTATGTCGTCACCCCACTTGGCTTCTGAGAGCTAGTTCCGATTCGTGCTCCATTCTCGGCGGCGTATCATGTGAGTCTCAGGAGCTGTGACCGTTACGTTCTCACCCCTCTTGGGTTCTGATGGCTGGTTCCTCTTGCCGGTTGCATCCTTACAGGCGTATCTCACGTTTATTTGGAACGAAAGCCATAGTTTAAAGCAGAGGCTTGAGACTTTGTTCAAAACCAGCTAAGAAATGCTAAATCCTTTCAGCTCTTTTTATGTTATTTTGGAGTTTCCTTCAACGGCCAACCTGCTGCTCCACCGGGCACTATAATGCGCCGTTTGTAACCATGGTTCTAGATCCACTAACGGCTGTTCGCTTTTCAGGTTAAAATGGGTGATATGGCCAACAATGATCTTAATCAAAACATTGCTTTGAACCATAGTGATAATTATTCAATATCTCCTTAACATCAGTTTCAAGAGCGTCTTCAGGCGAACTCCTTATCATTGACAAGAGGGTCTTGGTCTGTCCACAATAGGGCCGTTTTTCTATCATTCACGTTGCGCCAACAGCTAGTTTGCTAGTTTTATGTCTGCGACATAAATTGCCTGGCACCTTTTGCCTTTCTGGCAGTCACGAAGTGCGTAAACAGCAACCAACTGAGGCCTATGATTGGCCGTGAATGGCTCCATTTCAAAACCACAAAATGTATTCACTCCTCATAAACAACATTAATGCAAAACTGATCATACTGAAATCGACCAAAATTTTCATCGAGGAGTTTTTATTTTCAATGTGGATATTTCGTTATCGCCAAGTCCTACTTTGAAGTAACAATGTAGCTAAATGAACAGTCAAATCAAATCGAAGGAAATATTTATTTATTGTGGCACGGCATTGCAACCATCAGGGACAATGAATTCAGAGAAAATCGGAAGAATATGAGAAATGTGATATAGGGTCCAGGGAGGAACCTCTGGGAAGCAGTGATCAGGTACAGCTGGCGTTGCAGAAGTTAACAGCTCATGAGAAACGGCTTGTTTGCGGTAGAAAGTGAGTTTAGGGATCCACCTGCCTGAAAATGATGAGCTGAAGGTGGACAGGGCAGACATCTGGCGCAGTACTGGATCAGGTCCGTTCCTGAGACTCCGTTGTCGCTGGCCTGTTTGTGATTCCCTAGCTTAGGCCAGATGGCCACTAGTCAGTAGCAGAAGGGAATACAGAAAAAGAGGGTTGTAAGAAATATGAAAAATGTAAAGAAGTCTGATATATCGTGGTGATTAGTTGTTATAGAATGCGTAGTGGAGTTTACCGAGTTTACAGCTCCAGTGAACTACGCCAGCATATATTTTTCAATCTGAGTAATTTGTGTAAAAAAAAAAATTAAGACCTCCTTGAAGACAGAATTTCCAAAAGTTACATTTAAGAATTTAACATGGTATGATCATTTAAACTGTACATATGTCATTTGCATTTTTAGCAACAGTTTAGAAGTTGTCCCCTGTCCTGACTGTGATGGACTTCAAGCTGCCCATCTTGTGACACTGGAGTCTGGCTACCGGTTGTTTCACTGCCCAACGAAGTGACACAAAGTCGCCTAACGGACGAAGAAAATGTCACAAAGATACAAGACGACATACATCCCGTGTCTTGGATACTGTCTCACTAGGGGGGTAGACAAATAGAAAAATATCGCCCTCCTACCCATGTTAGCCTAGATCCCCCAGAGAAGTTAGTCCCCCCCCAGTTCTAGCCCCCTGTCAGTCTGTCTAGGATAAACGGCTAGATGGATGCATGTATGGATGGATTGATAATCTATTACTATTTCACTACTGCTTCCTACAATGCTTTGTGAACCATGTCCTTCTGTTCCTATGCTATGGTGAGGGCAAACCCCTGTGGTCCTCTGTCATTCAACAGGAGCTGTAGCTGGGCTGTGTGGGTATGTCTGAGGCTCTGGAATATGTTGTGCTACTTCATGTCTTTATCTACTGTTTGCTTCAGCTGGTAGAACACTGGGTCCTACTGCACAGATGAAGCGCCCCCACATATGAAAAAAAAAAACTTCGAGTCGAGTGCTTGGTGCATGACTCTCACATCGCGGGTGGATCCTGGGCGTCTGAGCTAGCAGCCTCACTCTCAGATCTAGTTAATATAGACCTCTCACCTCCATCCAACACTTACTAAGCGCCCCTGTTTAGAGTCCCGTGTCCGTTTCTGGAATTGGGCTCTTTTTCTGAGTTCAGAAGGGAGAGAAGAAAAAAGAAAAAAAAGTTTCCCGGAATCATCTGGTGCCAAATGGCGCTCGCTGAGATTGTGGCTGTCCGAACTCCCAAGATGCAGCTGGCTGTGGGAATTTAGCTGGCATGGGCATCTAGTGGTGCCGTAGGACGTCTCGAAGGGGCCAGCTTAACTATCATTGTGTGAAAAAAACGAAAGCTGTGTGGTGGCCTGGAACCACACACCTCATGGTGAAACCATCGAGGTGGATCACAGCCTGATATATCATCTTGTCTGATATATCAGTCTGGCAGCGTTTAAGGTAAGATATGCTGCATGGATCCCAAGGGGAATTTTGTTACCTTCCCCAAAGACTGTGGTCTTATCATTTATACTCCAACAGAATTTGTATACTGATAGGCTACAGATTGGCCTCTGATTCAGATATGGGCGTTACATACACTAAGCTTACATATATTCATATTTACAATCTTTAATCACTTTTTCGCAATGTGGCATTCAAGCTTTCTTCTCAAAGGGTTTTCCTAAGATACGAACGTGTGTGTTTTTTGGTCTTGCCAGATAAGCTGCAGATTTACCAGTAAATCGGAGGTGCCCCGCGACGCACAGTACCCCGGTCCCTGTGCCGATCGGAAATACGTGACAGGTTGTTGGTTTGAGGCCCTGGGGAATTTTAAGAACAGGGTGTGAGAGGTGCAGGAGTTGCATTTATCTTGTGCGTCTGACGGCAGGTATTATTGTGTGCTGCAAGAATGCCTGTATGGAGAGGGAATAGGATCCTCATTGGAGATCAGAAGGTGGCTATATAATGGAACCGCAAAGGGGTTAGAAGAAAAGTGAGGCGGGCTAATTACAAAGGATTAGACAGTGTCTAAGCTCCACTTGGCCCTGTACGCTCATTTCTAGCTATGGAGGGCCCGACCTGCTCTGATGTTTAGCGCGTACTAAAAAGGTTAATCTTCAGGGCTGGGAACAACAGTACGTGATTAAGGGCTGTATTGATTCCTGCCAGTATCATTGTTCATTTCTTTTTATCCACTCTCCATGACCTGAGAACACAAAACGAATAGACCTTTCAGCATAGAAAGGAAAGCTCTTTGGTCTGAGCAAATTCGCTTCTGTTTATGATGTAAATTGTTTCAGAACATAGAAATCATCTGTAGAACTGCAGTCGGTATGTGGCACCTCATCAGAGGCGCTGATCAAATGGACGGAGTCCATTCTGTAATTATTATGAATTCCTGAATGTTTATTGTAATTTATGGTTATCATTTTGATTCTGTATGTACAGTCCCCATTCCAGTATTTACATTGATTTGCATTGAAAAAGAAGATGGCCCCTGCTCGTTGGGTGTTATTATTCAGATTTCTTTGAATCCTTTGTCATGCAAAAACTTGTGTTGACAGGATTCCGTGAATCTTGAATGTGTCCCTCGACGCCTGTGCTAGCGAGGCGCTGACATTATGCTGCCGTGTGTGCGTTGTGCTGTGCTGCATGAATAAAGCGGTTCCTCTTGCTGTTCTCGCAGATATTTTGCCGCTTATTTTCGCTGCCGGGTGCTTGCGCTGCTGTTCGCATGAGAACCATTGACAACCGGAGACGGAATCCCTTCGTGTGTAAACACACTTGGCCAATAAACCCGATTATGATTCTGGTTCTTATACCAATCCGAGCTGCCATGTACCCCTGAACCAGGGTTGCCCAATCCTGCTCCTGGGGAGCTACCACCCTGCAGAGCTTAGATACAGCCCTAATTTAACACACCCGATACAGATAATCAGGTCCTTCAGTTATATCTCACTATGAGAACCAGCTTAACTTCAACATAGCTGACTCTAATACTGAGGTGCTACTGCAGTGAGCAGTAGGTGAGCAGAGTGGTTCCCATTCATTAAACATCCGCGTTTCCCCTGGGACCTCATCCAACGAGCACTTTATTGATCAGAATCCTAAATGTAGTGACGCTTCTGTATTCATCTCGAGCTTCCATTTTCTCAGACCTACAGGCTTTCAGTCTGTCCTGACTGACTTGTGTCCAGACTGTATATCAGGCTCGATTCCCCCATCATGATTAGCTTCTTGACTCTTATACCAAGTCCTAGAGGACAGGGGCAGGCATTACCAGTGACACCTGCCTCACCAGTAACAGTGTTAATATACCCCCAGTAGGTGGCGTAGCAGTTAATGAAACTCTTTACTCTATGTAAGATGTTTTACCAGAATTATTTTTTTCAGTCTCCCAGCTATAAATTAGTATATTATGAAACATGTAAGCCCCTGTGGCTGAAAGCAGCATCTTTCATAATAAGAAGAGTAATGGATAATAGTCTCCCTGCCCGACTTAATTTGTCATCTTCCGCAGGGTGAAAATTGGAAAGCGGTTGTGGTGTCCGCAGGGACTGCGCTGACACTGTGTTGTCTTTGCCGTGCCAAGAAAGAGAGAGAGGGAAAAAAAAAAGTGTGACAGGTGTGGAGTATTGGATGTCAGAGGATTACAGCGTGTCTAAAAATGTGCAGAGGTAGGAGAGGTAAGGCTGTCTGTCAGACAGCGAGGTGGTCCTGAACTGAGAACCAGTCATACCACCAGATCATCAGCTGACGGAGGATTCCATTACAGCTGATTATTATGGCAAAAATCATAATCACGATTTTTTAATGATTTTTTTTTAATCACGATTATTTAACACAAATACTGCATTCATTGAATTTTCATAGAAAAAACCTCAACTGAGAACAAAAAGAAAATGGGCTTGAAAATTTATAACACAAGACAAAACGTGGCACCATAGTTTTTTTTTACCTCTTATTTTGTTTTAACAATTGTCGGAGGCCAAAACCATAATTGAAATTAAAATTCGATTAATTGCCCAGCCCAAGACTCCATCTTCTGGATTTTTTCGAACATTGGGAACTACTTCAGGCATCTGAGGATGTTAGGACGTCGGTGTGCTTCTTTGATAACTTCAGATGTGTGCTGTGTCCATGTGAGGTTGTGATGGTGGTCCTGAAGAACCCTCGCCACAACTTCCCCATCAATATAAATGGGAGCATGGTCTGCCTTCTGCTTCCCGAAATTGATCACAAGCTCCTTGGTCTTGGTGACATTAAGGGAGAAGCATTTGCCTTAGCTACACTCTGCCGGGAGCCTTACCTCCTCCATGTGGGCTGATTCATTGGCCTTGGTGATTTGGCCCACAGTGGTGGTACCATCGACAAACTTGATGATGGATCCGGAGCTGTCATGTGACACAATCAGTCTGTGGTCACTGTGCTCAGGATTAGGGTGGAGTTTCCCATCAGCACTTGCTGATATCTGCCAGTGAGAATAAAGAATCCAGCTGAATCCCATGCCCAGTAAATCAGTAACAAGCCTCACGGGAACACAGTTTTAAAAGCAGAACTACATTCTATAAACAGTAGCCTAGCATATGAGTCTTTATTATCCAAGCAGAATAGAGTGTCGGCGAGAGAGCATCCTCTGTGGACCTGCTGTGGAGGCATATAAGCAGAAGAGCATATCAACTTTTCAGGATATCACTTTTTATGGTTCCTATTACCAGTCCTTCAAAACCATTCAAGGCAAGAAGGTTGAGTGTCAAAGGGCTGGAGTCGTTTTGAATCTTCTCTTGGTGTCTCTTTGAGACCGGAGTGGCCGTATTTGTTTTTAAGAGTTGGGAACTGCGAACTCACTTAGAGAGAAATTAAAAATGTCCGTGAAAACAAGTTGGTCACTGCAGGCTTTCAGAGTGCGTCCTGAAGTAATGCGTGGGCCAACTCCTTCGTGAGTATTTGCCTGTGCACCTATCCCTTTGCCTCCCATGCATGCCTCAAACGACACTGGCTTCTCAGCGTTCGAGCGTTTTGTTTGCAGGATCAAAGGGAACATTAAATGCATTCCGGTGCTCAGTCATACTGGGCATGGCAGAGTTCTTTTCTGACTTGTGGTTTGGGAGCTTGTGAATGACCTACCACATTTGACGCATGTCCTGAGGGCTGGTACATAGTGACTCCTGGTTCTCCCAATATTCTATTCTTATGTTTTTATTGCCTTCCAAAGATTATACCTGGATTTGTTGTAGAGCTGCGTATCTGTAGACTGGTATGCTTAAATCCGAGTCTTCCTCGAACCATGGCTACCTGTGGTTGGAAGGTGTGCCAACTGCTTTAGTGGGAATTCAGTCAACATCACACTTTTTAATGAAGGCTCTGTCAACTGGTGTATGTTTGTTCAGGATCAATGAAGAGACTCTGAATGTGCTACGGCCCACAGACTCAACAATTCTGTAACCTCTCCAATTTTCCAGAATCTCATCCCTTCTTTTCACACGCTTCAGTCTTTGCCTGTAAACAGGAAGACGGAGCATGGAGGTCTGATCTGATCGGCCCCAGTGTGGGAGAGGTAGAAAGCAGTAGGCTTGCTGTAGTTCTGTGTGTTTACAGCACTAGTGGATCAGGAGACTTTTGGTGGACCTTCGATAAGACGCCCTACGGTTCACTTAGTTGAAGTTCTTCATGTTGATAAATATTCCCACATTTTTGCCATTAGGATGTCATGTTGTGCTCGCAGTCCAATATCAGTATTTCCTCATAATGGAATGTAGATCATAAAACAAAGGAAAACTCCCTCGGCTGGTAAAATGGGCGACACGGTTTTCACATCTGTTCACCATATATTGTTTATAAGAAAACAAACAGCTCCCCCTCTTTTCTTCCTCGATCTTCGGTCTGATCTATGCAGTAAATTGTGAGGCAGTTCAGTCGGACGGCGTAGTGCTGGTGGTCAGCTTTGTCTACATAAAACTGAAAGTACAGCACTTTTTCATTTCCCCTTACAAGGTTAATCTCCATCCAAAATCATCCATTGTGTTTTCAACTGATTGAACATTGGCCAGAAAAATGCCGGGGAGAGGAGGTCAATGTTCGTGGCATTTCATCTACACCTGAACTTCGTTTGGCTGTTCACAGATGAGTCAGGGTGTCCCTCCTTACTGTAGACAAGTAGCGACTCAGAGTTTGCAGAGTAACAAGTTGTTTCTTATCCTGATGTTTACTTAAGAGTGTATGGCGAACGTCAGTGATAACTGTGGCAAAAGACTTGACAAACAGCAATATTAACAAAATTGAACACATACTCAACACAAGTTTTAAAAGCATTATTCTACTCTGAAATGAAATTATGAATATGATGCTTCTCTTGGTTACTGTACATTTTCTCTGTTTTCATCATATTGCTTATTTTTATCTTTATGCTGCACTTTTAAATGTTGACATGTTTTACTGAAAGAAATTTAAACGAAAAGATTTCACATCACAGAATGGAACCATACAGCCTGCTCTTCTTGGTTATAATTTTGTCTTCAAACGCTTCTCAAGTGATCTAGCCTGGGATGCAGGCCAAACGCCTGTCAGATACCACATCACACAGAGCACATGCTACTAGTAAACAAATATTTATTTCTGTGAATTGTAAGTGTCTTTTATGTCAACGTTTGTTGATCCACTGATGACTTAAGAGTTTTGTGAGCCTTCTCCACCCAACAGCGGTATGATAAACCAATTTCATCACTGAAGTCTAAGCCACAGACTGATGTCAGACGTTTAATGGACATGTAGACATATGAACTGATTATGGGTGAAGAGAGGAGCCTGGGATACCAAGTGGCGAATGGGAAGCAGAACGATTGCATCGCAGTAAATGCATCGTAGTCGGATAAGAGAGACGGAGAGAGAGAGAGCGACTGAGTGAGTGAGCAGGGGCTTCCTGCTCCTCTGCGCTCTTTAATTCAGCTCCTCACTCTGCATCGAGCCGCAGGAGATGCGTGTGGCGAGTCAGATAGACTCCCCGTGTCCTAGCCGGTTCAGTAGTGGAGGTAATCAGGCACACGGTCTTGCATGTGGTCTATCCAACTGTGAGAGATTTGGCTGAGCATCTGTTGCAAGATGGTGGAGATTGCGACCCGAGGTTTTGCTCGAACCGCCCGGCTCACCTGCGCCTCTATGATGCCGTGTCTGTGTGCTCACGCCCCCTCCCCTACTCGATAACCTTCGATCCTGTCTGCTTTGTAATTATCATTTTTACGACAGCGCGGCAGGCATCATAAACCCTTTAATGGAGATAAGAACTTTTCGGTCTCTGCAACTGTGATGAGGCGCCAGTCGCATAAATGAGCAAGAGAATTGCGGGGGCTTTGACAAGATAACTTCATATTTTACTCTGGGAGGGGTGGATGCTGGTATCCAACCAGTATCCCAGACTGTTCTATTCATGAACAGAAATTGCCTAGGATTCATGTAGGGCTGAGGAGTAGAGCAGCGTCTGATGGTTTAGAAGTTATTGTCTTATAAAGAGGTCTAGCAATGAATCACTAGGGAAAAATGAGCCAAATTGATTATACAAGGCAAAGCAGAAATAAGATCTCAGTGCTGGTACAGGCTGTCAAAAGGTTAATATGTGGATTCGAGGTTCGTACTTCTGTATCTGTGTGGCTTCTCTTTTCGCATCTAATGTTTTATTTTACGACCTGTGTCTGCTGAAAAATCTATTCTTTGTCAGCTACATACATTGCAAGATAACACAAAGCAATGGAAGTACAGGCTAGGCTGAATTGACTTGGATTGTAAGCTGTCTAACTCTGTTTTGGTAACAGTCATTGACTGTTTTTTCTTTGATGTATGTTTATCATCATTTTATTATAAAATATGTATTCCAAGCAGGGCCACAGATGAATAGATAAATTGAATATCAGGACAACACAATCTCCTCGCTCAAACCAACAAAATATGCGCTTATATGAACCATATATCAGCCAGTTGCCTTAAGACCACTCACAAACTCTCCTGGTTGAGACAAAAAAAATTGACTTTAATTATGTCACTTATTAAAACAAGAGGAGAAGTCTGAGGTGTTAAAGGATAGTGCTGTGGGACAGTGTTCACTTTCATGTCCTATTTTGAGTTACCGAACTGGTGAGGTTGCGTAGAAATGGTACTTGTGAAACTGGAGAAGGAATGTGGTTTGGAATTGCCGTCATTGGTGGATCTCTTCCCCTCCGTCATGTGTTGTACTTATCATGTGATTCTCTGGCTGCTGGCCAGACTACGGCATCATCACCATATGTAATAACATGCGATGACACCTCCTGGACAGAGACTTGGAAAGGAGCTCGCTGGCCTTCAGTCTCCCTCCCAAAGAACGCCTCGCAGTCTCTGGTTGATCTCAGGCCAAGTTCTGCTGGTGATGGCCTGCACAATCTCACAAGTTCCTGTGGTAAATTCCTCTCGCCGTCCATCGGTTTGTTTTGATGCCCCGATGTGGAATTTCTGCTGAGAACCATGAGCGTTGAACGGCCTTTGCCACATTCTCCATTATCTTCACCCTCTCCCTAACCACAGTCATCATCATCATCATCATTATTCTTTGACTGGAGGTGGGAATGAAACAGACTGGAGGCAGGATGCCGCTTGCATGTGTCTGAGGGTGTGAAAGAGGAATGATAGATGGGGTCAGGCAGCCTGAGCACTCTGACGTCAAACCACAAGGAGTCTATTGATGTTGGTGTGTCACATCATTCCTGCTTCACAGCCAAATTCTGTTTTGTGGATGGGAGTTCTGCTGAAAACAATGGCCATGAATGGCTCGAAAGCCTAGATAATAGTCATAACTGTGACTTCTATGTAAGCCTGGCCGGGGAAATGGACTCGTTAATGAGCCCACCAGTGAAAACGCACCCAGCAGCTGTGGTGAGAGACAAAGCCTACTAAGCTACCCTTTCTGAGAAGTAGCCAGAAAGAGCTTCTCTCTGTACAGATCCACGCTGCCATACTCTCTTAAACCAGGCTTATCCAGTAGAGCAGCAGGCTGTGGGCTTTTTGGTTAACAATGGTTTACTTTTAGTTTAGTTTTGAAGGATTTCCCTCTGGAGTCATCAAAGCACCAATCTTATCTTATCTTATCTTATCTTATCTTATCTTATCTTATATCATCTTATATCATCTTATATCATCTTATCTCATCTTATCTCATCTTACTTAATCTTGGCTTTATGGAAGATAAAACTATTTCAACAAGTTAGCCAAAATTGCATCAGTACATATCTTAAAAAATAAAACGTTGAGTAAGCTCTATTATTACCATAAGTGAAATGCTATCTGCAAGGGGGGGGGGGGGGGGGTTGGGGGTGTGGATGTCCCAGGGTTGGGGGAAGTCTGGTGAAGACATTTCAGTCACCAATAATATGGAGCAGATTTTTGTTTTGTGTTTTGGCTCCAGTTTGCACGGCCTGACGTTCTCGGTTCTGTACCCAACTGCAGTCTTACCCCAGTTCCTCTGCTCCTCTTGTGCTGAAGCCGGCTGTCTTTCCTCTCCACTTTGTGTTAAATAAATTTGGCAGCGTTTCCCCATTCCTCCCCCCTCCCCCATCTTCGTTCCCCATCCCAAAACGAAGCAACTCTCAAATTGATGCATGTGTGCAATTAACCTGCTATAAAAGTGTCTGCTAAGCGAATATTTTTCAAACGAATCATTGGCACTGCCAGTCAGATGGAGTCTGACTCCACTGCCACCCTGCCTAATGTGAAGTTTTTGGAATTCCGAGCACGTATCAGCATTTTGCAGTCGTTTACAGGAAGCGCATGGAGTAATATGTAAGTGTGTTAGCTTTGCGTCGCATGGCCATGTGGGGATCGGATACCTTCAGCGGCAGTATCTCTCTCTAACTCTCCGGAGCTTCTCAGTAGCGTTGGGCAGCCCTGTGAGGAATGTGCCTGCTCAGTTGCGTTGTTTTGTGCTGATCCAGCAGCGAGTTGTATTCCTGGGCTCTGAAGCTTTAGTATGTGACAGCGAACAGCAAACAGGTCAGCTGTGCTGTTCTATGAGAGAAGTCAGGTGACCCAGATTAGAAAAGCGGCGATGCCAGGCTGAGTATTGTGACAGTCATGCGTGGGATTGAAATCTCCTCGGTGCTGCAGTTATATACATGTCAGAGAATTAAATGTGATTATGCGTTATTTGCGAGTTCGGTTGTAGGTATGTTGGAATGCTTCTATTGACGCATCTTGCAGTCTATCGAGACATACACACGCGTATAGATGAGAGTCAGGGTCAGAGAGCAGGGTCAGCCGATCCAGATCTCCCCTGAGCATTTTTCAAGGGGTCTGAAGGCCTTGCTCAGGGGCCCAACAGTGATGTGACTGTCCTGCAGAGCACGAGGTCAAATTTTTAAGTGCTGTGGTTGGAAAAATCAGGCGTGAGAATGCCATGGAGTGAATCGAGCAGACATGCTGAAAGGCTGCATTCGGGCGGAATAGCCAAGAAACACAGTCCATTTTGTGGTTTGGCTGTTCCTCCTGTGCCCCCTCTGCATCCTCTAAGTAGGTTACCAGGTGTTGGGGGGGGGGGGGGGGGGGGCGGTAAACTGTGGTCCCATCTGCCGTGCCCCATCCTGTTGACCTTCCTCATGTTCATCCTGTCTGCTTCCAGCTTCCTTGCACTACTTACCGTCATGCCCTTGGTGCATAGGGTATGACTGTGATCAGCAGCGGTTATGTGGGCTGCACAAAGCTGTATTCCTGATCTCCAACATGGGGAAAAATATGACACTCTTTGGGTGCTCTGATGCAGCACGGTTCACGCTTTACTGACATGTATGAGCAGGAGAAGCTCTTTAGAAAATGTGACGTGTCAGGTGGCACTTGTGGTCGCAGATGCGGCGATGCGCTCTGCTCCGAAAGCCTCTGGCAGACCTCTGAAGGGACGCCAGCTGGGAAATCACTGCCTCGGCTTTCGTGGGGGTGTACGCTAGCGACCAATGTTCATCTTCTCTCTCTTTCTTCACATAGGTTGTGCAGCCTCACCCTGAAGAAGCTAATTGTCCTGAAGGAACTGGATAAAGACCTGAACTCCGTTGTAATCGCTGTTAAAATCCAGGTGGGTGAGGAATTTCCTTTGATTTATAATTAAACATGGAAGCTGGCTGCAGGGGAAGGTCCACACATCGCCTCTCCCGCTGACTTCTACATGGTTTTCCAAAAGATGCCTGGAACAGCATGTTTTCCATCCATTTGACCTGTTCGTTAGGTCCTGCACCATTAATAGCTCTTTAGCCTCAGTTGGCTGCTCAGTCAATGATTAGCTGAAGGAAAAGGGTTCGTTTTAACCCTCAAAGTCTGCTCTAGGCAGCCAGTAATTGTACATTTATTAGGACATACGTGTTATGCATGATTTTCTTTTTCTTCAGTATCTGTCGGTGAATGAAGATTTTCACTGTCAGCAATCTCAGTAGGATTAGTAACCAAATGAAAATGCCATAATATATAATTTATTTTCAATATTTTATTTAGAATATACCCGCGACCCAGTAGGATAAGCGGTTTGGAAAATGTATGTATGGATGGATATTTAGAATAATATAGAATATAATTTGCAGATGCAATAGTCATGCATGCATCTTGTATTTGGAGCATAGATGAAGTCTATGAAAAATGTTCTTGCATTGGTACATCCTACGTTCCTAACAAAGCTACTGTTCACATCTATGGGAGCCCGGCAATGAGACTTGCTCACGTATGTGTTCGAGTTGACCAGCCCATCGCGGGCCGGTGCGAGTGGCCACTCGCGCCAGTCAGCTGACCACATTTAATCAGGCTTAATCTGGATCCCCCACCGAAAGACACAGTTTCTTCCGTCAGCTCATCAGTTCCAGTGACTGGACGGAGCGGTTGCCAAGGCGACGGTCCGCCATGTGGGAACGGCGGAGAGAAAGGCAGAGGTGTGGTTATGGGGTACAGAACCATTGCTGTTCTCTTTGGACGACGCAGCAGATTCTTCTCCGTGTCCTGGGAAGACTCCATCCATTCTGGGGTAGCCACAGCTAATTGGTACCGATTCGCTGCCCAAATCCATGACATCAGCTTTAACATGTTTATTATTCTTGGGACAACTTGTAAGAGCTCAAATACAACAACATGCATCTGAGGACAGAGGGGAGTTTAAGGTACCTGTGGACCTAGTATATATTTATTAGACATTAATCATTACGAGGGCAATCATACCTCCGTGCCTTAAGCCGTCCGGAGGACGGAAATTCTGCTTCGTCAGGTCGTCACACATACTGAAGCACAGGAAGGTTAACGTCAGCTTGCTCTGAAAACCATAGTTCATGTCTAATCAAGCAAGTTCCCATTTTTGCGCTGGTATTCTGGTTTTGATTGGTTATGTCTTCATCTCATCTCCAGATGACATTTTTTTGCTTCCCCTCCTGCCTTTCCTTTATTCTCTGCAGTTTGTCCTTGGCAGTCTGCAAACTGAAAATGTTCTACGCTTATAAAACCACGATTCCTTTCGCAATATATGGAAAACATTTGCGTTCTTTATATATTATGATCCCTCTAGTGACTCCATCACATTTTTCATTTCATGTTCTGTTGTTCAGTTGTATGTTATACACACAGGTTTATCTAACCTTCGTAGAATTTTTAAAAGGGATTCTTGTTTCACTTTTAAGGTCCACATTCTGAAATGCAGTGTTTCCTTGAAGGCTACAGTTACGAGACAAAAAAACAACAACTGGAGGCCCTTTGGAACTATCTGTGTTTCTGCATGACCGGCTCCTATACAAGGAACAAGAGCGTAATACAAAGCGTCTCGCTTGTGACTCGGACCCGGATAGGCAGCAGACAATGGATGGATGGATGGATTGCAGAGCATATTTTAATGTAACAGATCATTTTCGCAATGAAGGTAATTTATGGGAAAATACGTGAAGCCTTTTGTCCTGTAACTGGTGGATCCTCCTTTATCAGCAGTGACCTTTAACAAGAACATTAGCTGCTGGTGAGACTGTCACAGCCGCTTGGATTTTTTCTCTTTCTCCATGCATCTGCATGTTTATTTTACCTAAACACCCTCTGCAATTTGCTTGAAAACAATCCGTCGCAACTATGAGAGAGAATTAAAAAAAAGAAATGAAGTTCCAAAATGTGGAGCAGTGACAGCGGCACATGGACACAGGCCAAGCTGTGTACGCACGTGGTGCCAGGTCTTCTGCCTGTCAGATCTTTCCTCTCTGACCTTTCTGCTAGCAGCGTACTCTGTGCTGACAGGCTGCTTTCTGAGTACTCGGTGCTTACAGGCTGCTTTCTGAGTACTCTGTGCTGACAGGCTGCTTTCTGAGTACTCTGTGCTGACAGGCTGCTTTCTGAGTACTCGGTGCTGACAGGCTGCTTTCTGAGTACTCGGTGCTGACAGGCTGCTTTCTGAGTACTCGGTGCTGACAAGCTGCTTTCTGAGTACTCTGTGCTGACAGGCTGCTTTCTGAGTACTCGGTGCTGACAGGCTGCTTTCCGAGTACCCAGTGCTGACAGGCTGCTTTCTGAGTACTCGGTGCTGACAGGCTGCTTTCCAAGTAGTCTGTGCTGAGGCTGCTTTCCGAGTACTCAGTGCTGACAGGCTGCTTTCCGAGTACTCGGTGCCGACAGGCTGCTTTCTGAGTACTCGGTGCTGACAGGCTGCTTTCCGAGTACTCGGTGCTGACAGGCTGCTTTCCGAGTAGTCAGTGCAGAGGCTGCTTTCCGAGTACTCGGTGCTGACAGGCTGCTTTCTGAGTACTCGGTGCTGACAGCCCTGTGGCTGCTAACTGCGGCATACACAAATGAGGTGGCTGTGTGGGACGTGCTGGGTGGCACGGCAGTAGCCGGGAAGAGATCGTAGATCAAAGCAGAGTAGGACAGGCGGCAAACAGAATTCGGTGCGCTAAGCTAGACAGCCAAAAGGGGGACAGTCCAGTGGGTCAGCGCCGAACTGACAGACCCAGTGCAGATCACTGAGGCATAAAGTCACAGTGACTAGCACACTGGCATGACTGAGCACAAATGTACAAAGCCAAGACAAAGAAGCTCTGACCAGAGTGATCCTGAACAGACTGATAGATTGAATGCAGACTTGGGTGATTACAGATTAGAACCATCTGGAGGTGGCCCTGCCACTGGTATCTTGTGCACTGGATTCGGTATCACTGATCATTAAAACTGCAGTGCTAAAGAGGTCTTAGCGATAATCACAATGCATTAGCCATTAGGGCAAATTTGCCCTTGAGCATCTTTAATCTTTTTGATTTTAATTTTGATCCGGTTTCAAATAAAGATCCTTGAAGAGACAATTGCACGTCTGAGAGGAAATTAAATATCAACAGTTGTAATAAGTATAGCATACTGCTTACTGCATATATGCATACTGCTTGTAAAGAGTATACTTGCCTATCTATATAGCACAAGCAACCTGAATGATCTGTGCTTTCTTCTGTAGCAATAGAAAAGCTACAGTATTTTTATTAATGTGATTAGTTGCTGATCTCATCTGGTTAACTGTTGTGAATGTAAAGATTTCTGCCTTTTTATGTTCCACTTCAGGATTACCTATTTTTTTTATAAAGTCAATTGATTATGTAATACTGACATTTTGGTAGGTTATTTTTGAGAGGTATCTGTATGGAATAATTTCACAGAAATTTTGCCTCTATCTGTATTGTGCTTGAAAAGGCCTGTCTGCTTGATAGGACAGTTGAGTGAAGAAATCAAAAGCTGATATTTAGTTCCAGAATGTCCCATTTCTTTAGCAAAGTGGGTGTCTACTTCAGTTCTGAGTCCCTTTGTACTTTTAGTGACAGAAAATTCTCCTTGTCAGGATCCATTTAAAGGAGAGAGATGCGAGAGCAACTAAACATGTGCAACTAATGCACACATTCCATTCTGTAGTGTGTTTAATTTTAAGAAACTAATTATACCTCAAAACTGAAAGTAGCCTAATCAATCTGAAACATTCATTTTTAAATAAATAATCAACCTGTTAACTGAAAGAAAAACATTTACCAAAACTTAGCCAAGCCAATCTGACTGACAGTTAAAAGTGTCTCCATGAAGCATGCGTTTCAGTATGGCAGGTGATGTTCACAGTGTTTCCAGTGAAAAGAAGCCAGATATGTCATTGTATTCCAATATTTTTTCATTGCTGGAGTTTGGAGTCTGTTCAGTGCATTCTGTGAAAGTAGTGATTTGTTTTTGATTGCTGCAGAGTGAAATTTTGAAACTTTTTGCAGGACTGAGTCATTCTTTGCTGCGTGTTCCTCTCATTCCGAAGGCCATTGAGATTTTTTTCTTCCTGAGGAAAAGGCAGTGGAGTGAGCTTTCTGTAATCCCATGTTTTCTGCGAGGCATGAAATCTTTTCATTTTTACCACACAGCCCAGGGAATGAAAGCGGTCTCTCTGTGCGGAACTGGAGCATTAAATCCAATTTCCAGGAAGCCCTCACTGGCAGGGAGGTGGGCATGGGGGGAAAGAGAGCACAGAGGCAGAGATGGCGAAAGCAGTAACCTGGCGGCCATGTACTCACAGCGTTGCCTTGGGATTTAGTGTTTGCGGCCCATCAGAGGCCGAATGGAAGCACACATTACCGCTACATGCCAGCTCACTCTGCTTCTTAAACTAAATAGTGTAGATTTCTGTATACCCATATTCCATCCATCCATTTTCCAAACCGCTTATCCTACTGGGTCAAGGGGGGTCCGGAGCCTATCCTGGAAGCAATGGGCACGAGGCAGGGAACAACCCAGGATGGGGGGGCCAGCCCATCGCAGGGCACACTCACACACCATGCACTCACACATGCACACCTACGGGCAATTTAGTAACTCCAATTAGCCTCAGCATGTTTTTGGACTGTGGGGGGAAACCGGAGTACCCGGAGGAAACCCCGCGACAACATGGGGAGAACATGCAAACTCCACACACATGTGACGCAGGCGCAGACTCGAACCCGGGTCCCAGAGGTGTGAGGCAACAGTGCTAACCACTAGACCACCTTGTATACCTCGTTCATACACTGTATACCCATATTATAAATTTTAAATAACACATGCTGAAGGTTTATATTTAACTTTGGAAAATGCTGTGTATTTGCTGAAGGCTGTGGAGTATATATGCTGAAAACGTTCACATTTAAACTCAATACTTGAAATCAAACAATCGAATGATTTCTTGTATAAAAATATACAAGCCTGAATTAGAACAGAATTAGAGATAGAAGCAGACTTCTATCCTCATTTTAGTTTTAGTCGTGGTTATCCGACCATCATCTTCTAACGAGTACAAGGTTACTGAGTTAGCCTAGTATTAAATAGTAATCTCAGGATGTTACGTTACAAAGCAAGGGTTGCCCAAGAATGGTTTACAATGCCCCCACATTCACACATACAACTCTACACTATGGGGGATTTAGAGACACCTATTCACCTAACGGCCTGTGGTGGGACTGCAGGAGAAAGTAGAGAACGCAAAGCACATGGAAACTCGCTACGCAGAGCCAAAAGTGGTGATGTGAGACTACTGAGGTACCCACTAAGCCACCTAGTCTTACTTATAAAATAGCTGTCCTATTCAGTGTAACTAGCACGCTACTTGGAATGGACAGATAGTTTGCATCCAAATGCCATTCATTTCAGTTGGTAGTGTTCGCCCTTCTGTGTGAATACTCCTATTGTTTTATATTAATTTTAAAGTAAAACCATTTTTGATCAGTAAAATATAAATAAATATATAAATTTATATATATAAAAATATAAGGTAATAGTTCTGGTAGTGTTAAGCTAATCGTGGTATTGTATCGGAGACTTGCATAAACATGATGTTCGAATGTGATCTCTTTAAAACTGTCATCATAATCTAATCCCTTCTACTGTCAATTTTACTTCCAACTGTGACTCATAGCATTCCAGCACACACATTGTATCGTTCTAATTTTCAGGTTTTTTCAGTTTTCAGTGCTATTCCTCTACTGTAGTTGCTATTTTTCCGAGTCATTTCAGAATTCTGCAGACTTCAGTACTAAAGCAAAGTGAACTTTCTTGACTGCTGAAACTCATCCCTCAGCAAATTCCTTTAATAGTCACATGTGAAATTTTACCACAGATTATCGTGATGGGACATTCAAACTACGGGGGTTCAACCAAATTGGACAAGGCCTTGAAAATTGTTTAAAAAGTAATTTTGACATATGAATGCAAATATTCAGATATGTGGTTTTCAGATCCTCGTTCAGGCTGCTTTTCAGTCTGTTTACAAAGGAGAAAAAAATTCAGCGAGCAAGAAACTATGGTAGTAATGAACTGGCAGGTTGAGAAATACATGCAGTAAACAGAGTGTTCGGGAGATTTGTTGATACTGTGCTCAGCTACTGCCTCAGTGATTGATCAAGCCTTTCATTTGTGATCATCATAACCTTCAACATCCAGATATTGTGAAGTTTTAAAAATAATACAAAAGGCTCTAGGTCTGCTGTGGTGGGATTTTAATTCAGCTATATTGCAACCTATTATATATGTCAGTGTTTCTTAATCCTCAAGTCTACATTTTTGCTCTCTCCAAGCTCCCAAACATACCTGCAAAAGGTATACAGTGTTCTTGAGTGTTAAAACGTGAACTGTCAGCAGGTGCGTAAGGACTGCTAAGCTTAGTCAAACTTTTTTCATCTGATCTCTCAATATCTAAACTGAGTTTCCCAAATTCTGCTCCTGGAGGCCAGAATCCGATACAGTTTGCAGACCTTCCTGCTCAAACACACGTTAACCAGCTGATTACCAGGTTTATAGATATATTTGAGCAGGGAGGTCTGCAGACTGTGTTGGATTGTGGCCCTCCAGGATTGGAACTGGGGAACCCTGATCTAAATGTTTGAATTTGAGTAAATGGGTTGCATTGAGGACGTGTAGGAAAGGTGGTATGCTCATTCCTGGAGCCCCGCAGGGTACCATCTTACTCCTCAGGGACCAAGTGCTCCTTCCAAGTAAGCTATAGCCTCGTCCTCCCCAGAGCTTGCTCTGGCCATGCCATTTATTAGCCTCTCCCAGTGTTCCAGGGCCTCCAGTTACAGTAGAGGTTTATGGGAGACGTTTTTAAACCGAAGGCATCGTCTGCGTTATCTAAAGCTCATGCTCTAAGCTAATAAAATATGACTGACTGCATCAAACTTGTCAGTCAGCCAAGTATTTGAATTCTACTCTGGTCAACACATCGGAATGTGAGCACAAATGTCCCAGGAAACAGTCATAGACAGAACGTTAATTCTCTAGATTTATTACGAGATTTTTGGAGCTTCAAGGTCAAGCTGTTCCTCTGTCACACATCGACAGGCATGAGGCATGGAGAGAGAGAGAATACAACCATTGATTTTGAACCAATAGGCTGATTGTTTGAATTTTCATCCAAGGCCTTTGCTCTGGTTATTTAGAAAGATACATTAAGAAGTACAGCAGCTCAGCCATAATGTATGTAATAGATACTCATTTGTTTAGCTGCTATTAAGTGGTGAATTACACCATTTTTCTTGTCAAAATTTGCATTTGATGCCACCATTGTCACTGCTATGCCAATTGTCTGTATTTTCACCAGCTAGGGATTAATTATAGAACGTTAAGGGTGTCTTTAGTTTGCAGAGTCCCTTCTAAATTATTGTTGGCTTGTTAATTAAGCTTCTGTTTCAGTGCTTCCATTACCCATCTCCCCTACATGTCATTAATATATTTATTTAGATATTTATATAGTCCCATCTCTGTTGCCTTGATGCGTAATTACTCTGCTGACGTAGCACCAGCTCATTAAGAGTTTCTCCATTGTCTCGTTAGTTAGTGAGTTTAATTCTCCTGCCCAGTGCCCACTGGTGGGTAAAGCAGAGCGTGGCACGTGCCGCTCGTTCCATTTTCGAATTCGTGGCTTTTGAGTCGGTGTCATCGCGTTCGATCTGTCTGGGAATCACACGGGGTTGATTGACTTAAGAAAGCATCCCAATAATGAAGCTGTGAATGCAGTGGAGCTAATTTAGCAGGAGCAGCTCTTTGTCCGGCTGAGACGAAATGTAAGAGAGAAGCTTCTGGTAGACTGGGATGATAGACGCCAGTAACAGGAGGAATAATGCTAACAAAACTGCGTGGCTCTGTTTCAGTATCGTCATGGTAACTAGACTATAGCCACATGAGGGTGTGTGTGTGTGTCTGTGCGTGAGAGCAGGGAGCCTGGAAGGATTGCACGTCCCTGTATTTCACCCTGAAAAATGTGTAGTGCCAGGAAACAATGCAGCAACAAGCAGGACAAGACTTACACAAAGGTGAGGGCTGGATAAAATACAGAGGCTGAAGGCTGCAGGATTTACCTCACGCATTCCATCTTCTGTTCTCCTAGCTGGCAGCCTCGTCCAGGGCCGCTGACGCAGGCACTGAAAGATGCCGAAAGATGTTGCAATATCAGCAATGCAAATGAAACAGCATTGATAATATTTTATATTAAATAATCCTAGCAGGTTACATTTAGCAAATTCGCTATTAGAGCATCTTCATTCTGAGGTACAGCAAATGTTGTTTTTCCAAGTAAATAAAATCTTTGTTTTTTGTTTTACAGTTTTGTTACATTTATGTTTAAGATTATTTTTAAAAGTTTGCTTTCTTGCTGATGTCATGAATGCTGCCAGAAACCCTCTGAATTATTCTAGTCCTGTGGTTGTCAGTCCTGTTCCTGCTGTTTCTCGGTACTGTGCTTTGTCCGCAGAGGATGAGTGTAACGCCCAAGCTCTGCATAGGTAGCATCCCGCGCAGGCCTGCCTCTGTAAAATGCCTTTCGAAGCACTATGTCGAAAGTTACTGAAAGGAGTGAAGTGTCAGGTGTTTTCTCTGGATATATTGAGTGTCGATGAGTGCTTCAGATTTCATTACCGAGAGAGCAAATTTATCGGTGAGTTGTAAAACAACCGCTATTTGCGATGATTAAGTAATGTGGTTTCCCTGTATGAAGGCAATGTTTTCTTTAATTAAGAGACGACTCTGAAGTGATTGGTGCTTATTGGCATCCAGTAGCTGTAATATGACAAATGAAATGAATTTGAGTCAGAAACCGCTGTAGAATTTGGGTTTTAATCAGGGCTGAGTTATAGCAGCATGTGGCTCAGCGGGCTAAACCTCCCTGCCCGACATTGGAAGGTGCTCGGTTCGAGCCCGGCCTCAGCAGAATAGCCTCACAGCTGTGGGCCCTTGAGCAAGGCCCTTAAATCCAAGGTCCGCAGGTGCTGTAGCTGGTCTCCCTATGCTGTGATCCTCAGGCATGCTCTGCTGTATCTGTTATGGAGAGCAGGATGGTGTAGGTTGTATACCATCACTTAACCAAACCTGGCATGGCGTGGTTACTCTCCCCCAGGGAGTCAGTCAGGATGGCAAGTGTAACTGTAGTGTTAGGCACAGAAAGGTACATTTATCGAGGTCAGGGTTTCATTTTTCAGGACTCACAGGTGCTGAATTATTAAACGGTAGCAAGTATGATGATGGGATCAGGTTTATTCAGAGCAGAAAAGAAGTGATCATATTAATGAATGCCTCCAAATCACCTGGTCATCTGACTGCACCCTGCCCCCCCCCCCCCCATAGTATGTGATCAAAAACTAAAAAAAAAAATTATATATATGTATATATAATTCTATTCTGATGCGTAATGGTGCTGATTTCATTCCATACACAATAATCATCAAGTGTGGGCACATACTAACGGGCCGTATGTCTTAAACTGATTAACCCCGTGAAAACAAATGCCTGGAAGGTATTAATCTGTTGGTTTTCTTGCATGGCGATGAAAATTAGCCTGGTAGCCTTTCAATCTGGCAACCTATCGACATACACAGCAGTGTAACAATGCAAATACGTAACATATCGTTGAAGGTCAGTCCTCTCGGTTTTTTGTCCATTGGAAATCAGCCGTGTTTGGATTAACTAATCGACTTGATAGGACTATAACACTGACCTCCTGGTGCTGTCTGTACTATTGTGACGCACAGTGAACCCAAAGGCATTAACTTAGATACCCGTTGGCTGCGGCTGGTAGGGCTCCAGAACGAGAATCACTTCTGCGCTTTTCACCGTGATCAGTTTTGGTGCCTTTCAAGGAAGCTGCTTCCTGGTGAAGCGACTTATCACAGGCGTGAGCCGAGGGCTCTGATTTGAGGAGTGCGAGCCACGTTCTGCTCGCTCTCCTCACCGCGCCGCCAGAGTTCAGGTCCTCCCACGTCTGCTTTGTTTGTTTCTGTCGGGTGAAATAGGTCTGCATTTCCCGCAAGTGCTGCTTTTCTTTCAACATGCAGGTCCGTATGTGACAAACGGATAAATGGATAAACAAGTAAAGCACTCGCTCGATGTGAGGAGACGTGTGTTTCCGAGATGTGCTTTACATAAAACGAGCCTCTTTGATTCTCTTTGGGTAAGCGTGTAAATCTCGAATCTGTGAGCAGAACCCCCTGTTATTCTTGTGCAATTTCGTTTCAAGGTTGTAATGAGGTGTAAGCTTTAGAATTTCAGAACATAAGATTGGAGGAAAATGGGGCTGACATGAGAGGCTGCTTTTCGTGACTGTGACAGAGGTTTACGATTTTTATACTGCACGCAGAAGCAGCCAGGACTGTGTTGTGCTGCTTTGTGGCCTTTCTGTCCAATTTTGTCTCTGCGCCCAGTTCGCAGAGGATTCCGGAACCCACTGGCTCTTTCTCGCAGCAGCCCACTCTCCCCGGCTGTGCAGTCCAGCCCGACCCATTTATTGCTGGGAAGTCTGAATGCACAAAGGACGGAACTCATTAGGGGACCCAGGAACTTATATTGTTTAATTACAGGCATGGTCGTCACAATAATGCTCAGGCTGATCCAGATATTTTCAGGGCCGGGAGGGGGATCAGATGCATCCGGGGTGGGTTACAGTAAAAATACATGCCAAGGTGTGGCACCCCCATGCTTATCTTCTGAGGCCTCCCTGCAGGGCTCCAAGCGGATCCTGAGGTCGAACGAGTACATCCTCCCGCCCAGCGGCCTGATGGAGACGGACCTGGAGCTCACGTTCTCGTTGCAGGTAAACCGTGGCAGGTAACCCGGCCCCTTTGTTTTCCTCTGCCTTCGAGGTGCATCTGGGCCTCGCTGTGCACGGGAAGAGGCCTGATCACCAGCATCCAGACAGCTTTCTGAATCAAAATGACAAAGGGGGCTGCCGTGAATACATAAGTTTGTAAGCATTGTGGGAAAAAGTGACTCAGTCGCACTCTCCCTGATGTGTTTGTCCTTTCTGTTGATAGTATCCGCATTTCCTCAAGAGGGATGCCAACAGGCTGCAGATCATGCTGCAGCGGAGGAAGCGCTATAAGAATCGCACCATCCTGGGCTACAAGACGCTGGCAGTGGGAGTCCTCAACATGGCTGAGGTCAGCTAGCATCTTTGGGCTGGAGCGGGCGGGGACCTCATTTCTTGTTTAGCATTCGCTTCTGCTTAAAAGTCTCTGTTTACGTTTCCCCCGTCACCTCCAGGCACGCCTCTCTCGCTAAACGCCCGCATTCTGAAATGAGCTGGAGCCGGGCGGCGCGAAGCCTCGGTTTTAGGCGCGCACCGGTGCCCGAGTGACTGCCCTCGCTGGGCACGAGGCAGAATAAATTTTCATGATCACGTACGCCTTGTTTACAAATGAAAGGTGCCCAGCTCTGCTGTCACCCGAGAAGGGAGCTTTTGTACACGAGATGAATCACGTTCACAGAACAAACACGGGGAAAGGGGAAAAAAAAAATAGCTGAAATTGTGGACCATCTGGACAAGATTTCATAAGCGGCTCCGCGGTGAGTGTCCGCACCCTGGCGGGCTGGAGCCTGGAGCCGGCCTCTGACGCAGGTGGCTGCTGCGAGCCTGCAATGGGCCGCGAGCTGTCGTGTCCCGCAATTTTTTGTGCGTGGGGATGTCTGCTACGGACCCTGTTCTGTTCCCTCACGTTCCGTTTTCTCCGATACTGCCCGATAACTGCCCTGATTGTTGCTTATCCTGTGAGATAATTACACTGTCTGTCTGCTGTGGGGGTGAGCCACGCTAATGCATTTTCTTCTGCATGTTTTCTAAAGTTCTGCGTAGAGGCGATCATTATGTTTTGAGGCAATTGAATAGTACCACCCTGCCATTGGCTGGCCAGTCTTAGGGGGGGCGGGGAGTCCAAGTGAATGGGACATTGAGCTTCAGTCAATGTACTAGTGTGGATTTCAGGCCATACATAGTAATCTACCAATGTGGGAATATGTCTATGGCTAGTTTGGTAGAATTTCGTTCTACTCAACATACTCGCCATTGGTTGGCGTTCTGATGTTCTCCAGTGGTGTACGGTATGCGAACTCTAGGGCTCTCTTACGGGGGCTTTAGCCTTTTCGTTAATGTCTAGTGACATTTCTCCTGGTGTATGGGGAAATAAAGGGCTTGCAAAAGTGAACAAGCGCACGTCATCTGGGACGGAGGAAGATGTTGGCTGAGCGCTGGCAGGCATAGCAGAAGCTGGTGGATGTCGTGGGTTCCGGAGCACGCTGCGGTTTGGAGGACGGCCGGCGAAGGGGAGAAGGAGAGTGAGCAAGCTGTAGGGCAGGAATCTCCCTGTAGGGATGCAGATGATGGGAGCAGCACCGGGAATCACTCCAGGAATAATCCAGCTAAGATTATGGGAAACATGTACACTGCTCTAGATACAGGCGGATGCACACTGTGACCCTGTATCAGATTAGGGGTGATGGATGGATGGATGGATGGATGGATGGATGGATGGATGGATGGACAGACGGACAGGTGGATGCCATTTTCTCAACTGTTCATTTTTACACTCGCTCTCTTTGCCTTGGATTTCATGCTATGATATTAGAACATTTGAAATTAACGTTTTCTGTCTGAATATATTTACAAACAGGGTGAAACGATTTTCATGGTCTTGAAAACCTTTCTGCGTTTTACATAAACATGGGTTTTTGAAGGAAACCGACAAAAAAAAATCAAATCCCTGGTCCAGGAAGCGGACGGACTGTGTGACTTTTTTTAAGACGCGAGCAGGTCGAAGTTAAGGTCCAACTTACGAACCTGCAGGTGATGCAGCATCCCACAGAGGGAGGCCAGATTCTGGGTCTCCATAGCAACGTGAAGGAGGCCCCGGTCCGTGCAGCCGAGATCAGCGTGCACTCGCTGTCCAGCCAGCCAATCGACCACGAGGACAGTAGCGTCCAGGCGGGGCCTAAGAGCAAGACCTCAGGTGGGAGCCTCGTCTCAAGTATTTCATTCACTAATTCAGTTATGCTTCAGTTTTATGTCCCCTCATTATCATGGATGCATGGCTGTGCTGAGGATAAATCACTTAATGCATATAATGCATGATGTCAGAGCAGATATGCATAGCGTATCAGCGCATTAAAACTGCATCGCAGCTCCTTCATGGCATCATTCTTGCTTTGATGACTTCAGCCCATTGGCATTTCTGTACATCCCAGTTTGTAGAATAATGCATTTGGAGTGTTATACTGGTGATGTGAGCGCACCGCATGGTCCAGGGAGACCCCTCCGAATGCAGGCCCCAGGCTGCCGCTCCTCTTGGCCGTTTGCCTGCAGAACCCCTGGAATGCACACATGTACACGGAATCCCTCACTGGCTGCTAATACCTCGCGTCCCTAAGCCCCGCGGCGCTGAGCGCTGATGTCGAGCACGAACATCTGGAGGAGGTCGGGTGCCGGTGAAAATGAAATGAGGCCGCAGTCCGTCTCCCCGCCCACAGCTAAGGGCCTGATCCCTGTAGGGGGGACGGGGGGAGGTCACTCTGCACTCTCCCCCATGCCCCATCCCTACAAGTATACGATGTTCCAGCAGATGTAAGCGGAGACCTCGGGCGTTGAGCCATAGGCTAATTGTTAGCTGGGGAAAAGAATTTAACCTTCCTAAGATCGGGGGCCACCCTCTATGACCTAGAGGTTTAGAACAGACCCCCAGTGGGTACGTTTTCTGCATGGATAATGAAAACAAGGGGATGTTACCCTACAATCTATGGTCACCCACAGATCAGCGGGAAGCATTGCTACTGCATATTAAATCTTCTTGGTTTTTTAAGAACTAAAATCGAACGCAAAATGAGCTGCAATATAAAATCATAATGAAATTATTGTTATAAGGGGTTTGGGAGTCATTTGATTGAGGTGTTTTTCTTTGATTACTTCCACCTGTCCCTCAGGAAGGTTGTAGCCCATGTTGGGCCTGGTTTCAGCCAGTAACCCCGATTATGTGGTATATGACGTAAGTACCCAGATCTCCTAGCTGAGTGTGAGGGGTTTTATGCATTCTGTCATGGTTCTGTTCACCGTTTCCACCAAAGAATTTTTCACAGTCCCGCGACCCCCCCTCCCCTCTGCGGGCTCATTGTATGATGATGCGCCTGCAGATGTGATGAATTCAGTTTAAAAAAAAATGAAAAAGAAAATGCTGCCTTTAGTATCAGCAAAAGCAGAATCATCTGTTTTACCATCCATTTTACTGTTCATTTTTGACATGGGACTGTAGTGACTGGTATAGCACATATCACTTATCGCATGCAAATAAGGCTGAAATCCCTAACCCAGAATAACATGGTAGTCATGGCTACACTGTGTTTCTGTATGGAGGCTCTAAGGTCTTTTTGGCATTTCTGTGGAAATGTGGTTTGATGGTGATGTGATTGAGAGCTGCTCAGCTCGGCCTGTGAGGCATCTGGAAGGCAAACCCCGGGAGTGACCTTTAAGTGTGGGAACAGTAAGCTCACTCGCAGGGTGTCGGCTCGTCTTCTCCAGATCGCTCTCCAGACATCGACAACTACTCGGAGGACGATGACGACAGCTACTCCTCCGAGCAAGAAGCCAGCGATGATGCCGTCCACGGCCAAGTAAGAACCACACCCAAGTCAACCAAGCTGAAATGCAGACATGCACGTGGGCAAACACACAGGCCTAAACTGCTCTCTTTCCTGTTGAAATCATGTTAGTCCATCATTTCAGTTGCACGTATATGCAGAAGATACTTGGCTTACGGTGGTCCTTGTTACGATACTTTGACTTCACGATGGGTACATTTTTTTTTCACTTTCAGTACATTATTTAATAAATTACATACTCAGCATTTTATTATGAAATATACTTTGTGTAAATGATTTTGTCCAACTTTGAACTAATGTAAGCATGTTTAAGGTAGGCTAGGCTAGGTGCGCTGTATTAAAATGCATGTTCGCCTTACGATATTTTCCACTTACGATAGATTTATCGTAACGTAACCCCATCGTAACCTGGGGAGAGCTTTTAATAAAAATGATGCTGAAGCTCTTTAAACTCTTAATACAGAGAATCCAACTTCTCCCAGATTTCGATTTTTATACGTGCATAGCATGTGCCGATGATCATTATTGAATGTGAGTCTTTGTGATTTCATAGGCTACTGTTGTGTTCTGCTCTGTTTTTGCACTTACACCACAAAAACGGGTTAAAAAGAGCCAGTCTAATTAGTCTGGTGTACTACGGGGACCCTTACTGCCATTCAGTACCCTGGTGGGCTTTGAGTACAAAGGCCATACGACAGGTGATGAGATCCTGCTGTGAGGAGCCACTGGTATCACCCTGTGCAAAGGCAATGCCTCATTACCGTGTCCTCATTTCCTAAGTAATCAAGCCTCACCATTTTACAGTTTATTTTTTGTTGTTTCTGTTAATGGCATTCCCAAACGCCACACTATCTCTGTTTGCTTGTTAATTTAAAACGGACCAGATAGCTAAACAGGAAGTGTACTCGCAGGGAACACACATGACCAGCCATTATGTTAATTCGGCAGTTGCCGTAACGTACATTAGACTCAGCTCCAGGGATTCAAGAGGTGTCTGGGAGGTAAGCAGGCTTGTAGAACCTCACGCGTAATTCACGGGTTTGGACGTGTCATCTCCCTAGTTACTTAAGAGGGACCACGTCCCGCTCCTCATTGGCTGCCCGGTAATGAAGCGAAAATGCAGCGATGTGCGAGGATGGTGTGATGGCAAGAGACATGGCTAACTCTTCGGAACGAACCCCGCAGGACCTCTACGATGAAGACGACGAGGTCAGAAAGCCAAAGAAGTCCCGCAGGAAAATGATCAGGACCACCTCCATGACCCGGGTACGAGGACCCTGCCGTTGAATAACTTCTGTCTGTTTTTTCTTCTGCAGTTGGTAAGGGAGCTGAGAATGAATGCTAAGATAGGCATGGGGAATTATCCAGAAAACCATGCAAACCATTGGCTCCGGTTCTCGTAATTGCTCATTATGGGGGAAGACTGTCTATTTATGGAGGCTCCTCTTGTAAGGGACACGGCAGCAGGGTCAGTGAGGAGGCCAGGCTGTGTCCCGTTTGACCTGACGTCTAATGAAGTCACACTGCTTTGTGGCAGCCGGCAGAATGTCTCCCCTTAATCCTCTCAGAGTAAAATGAGAAACGGCTGCGCGCAGGAAGTAGTTCATAACCCGCCGTCATTTCTATTTAAATATCTCCCCTTTCCCCTTCATGCACCCTTCATTTTGTTGGTTCCAGTTTGAAAATATCAGTCATTCCTGTAGTTCTGTGTTCTCTGCCATTTCTGGGTGACCTGGTTAGTCACTTGTGAAACTAGCCCCAGTCTCTATACACTCTTAAGGTGACCTGGGTTTGTGCTGTTAATCCGTGCATGTGGGGGGGAGGTGGGGGGTGGGGCATTAAGTACCGCTGGCAGGAAATGGAGGAAAGAATCCGTTCTCCGCACCACGGCCTCCAGTCCATGTGTGAAACTCTGCCATATAAATGTGCTTTGATGTTTGCCTGAGAGATTAGAGTGTTAGAGTGTTCTTTATAAAGTCTGCCAGCATGTTATTATTCCTGTCCACAATTACCATGACGACAGGGCCATGACAGGATACACGAGGATTCGCCGCATTCCAGGCGCTGCATTCGACCGAGCCGCAGTGATCTCGACCGCAGGAGCTCTAATACCTGTCCCCTTTTGGTTTTGGCAGCAACCCAACTTCAAGCAGAAGTTCGTGGCCCTGCTGAAGAGGTTTAAAGTGACAGACGAGGTGAGTGTAATGTCTGACACCGCGGTGACATATAGGGAGGTCTAACAAATTTGCTTACGGGCCCCGAGAAAAACTCTGCGACAGAAAATGGTGGATTTACACGTGGAAGTCATGCGACCTGCCGGCACATTCTGGATTTATGGTGTCGGGGAGGATCATCACGCCTCAGGTTGATGAATTTTGATCAGCAGAGATTTAGAGATGGACGTCAGTCGTGGCATGCCTTATAATCACGTCTGTCAGCCAGTCAAAGCAGGCCAGGCAGAAAATCATCCCCATCGATTCTTTTCACTCTTTTGTCCTATAATTTATAGATTATACCCATAATCTGCACGGTAACCCATCATATTATTGTTTTAATTTGTTTATTATTAATTGCCTTGTTAAGATTAGCTGATATTCTTATCCAGAGCAAATAAGACATCTTCTGCATCTTTCACAGCTTACACTTTATCCTTCTGTACTCCTGTGTGAAACATAAAACCATGGCAGTGATATTCACCTTGCAGGTGTTTGTGTTATTACAGTGTTATTCACCTTGCAGGTGTTTGTGTTATTACAGTGTTATTCACCTTGCAGGTGTTTGTGTTATTACAGTGTTATTCACCTTGCAGGTGTTTGTGTTATTACAGTGTTATTCACCTCGCAGGTGTTTGTGTTATTACAGTGATTATTCACTGGCATCATAATATCAAATCTTACATAATATCACAAATGCATTAAGCTTTTTTATTTGGGTTAGTGTACTCGTTTGAATATCCTCTCTCTGGTAGGTTAGGCTTAGTCTGAGTAAATCTGATTGGACAATAATGTGGATGGAGTGGAAATAGGTTATTTGTGACCAAATTCAGGTCCAGGAGAAAGCTGTCCTATTGTATCTCAGCCGGTGTCTCTTGAACCTGCTTTAGCCAGTACAGTCAGCCTGGGGGCGGTGGGTGGGGTAGTTGGGGAGGTGGGGGGGGGGGAGTGGTTGGGATTTGGGGGGTGGGCTGCTTGGGAAACATTAACCTCCTCAGCTGTGCATTTATGGTTTTCGCATCCGTGACTCACGGTCAGCCGACTGTGAAATACGGCCTTTATTAAATTGCCGCAGGCACTTTGACATTAAGTCCCCGGTGAGCGATTCTGCAAGCGACTTTCTGGGGCATCATCTAATATATGTGGGGCTATAAAAAAGTACATATCACCGCAGCAGTAAATGTTCTAACAGCGATGTTCTGTCAGGCTCGTGCCGCAGGCCGGCCAGGACGTCTGACCTCCGGTTCTCTCGATTGCGTTTGAAGATAAATATGAAGTTAGCGTGTCTGGAATGACCCGAGTCGCATGTGCCCGGTAATCTAATAAGGTGTAAGTTAGTTAAGTGGTCGCGATTGCAGCCACCTGCGGTCATTGCAGTTGTTGTCCTGGGCTGTAGATGCATTTGGACTTGGCAACGCTGTGGGGGGGTGGGAGCAGGATATCGCTGGCTGTCTGTCACGGCTGGCGGGTCACGCTGCATGGCTGCTTGCTTAGCTCATGTCCGCCCCGCCCCAAAGCCTCTCCTGTAATGATATATAGGTCAGGAGATAGACCTATATATAGCCAGACATGGACTGATACCAAACCAACGCTTCTTATGCCCTTGGGCATGTAGATCTGAGCTTCCTCATTCAGCTGTAGGAAGTGTGAACTGGTAACCGCTGTAAATTGCACTGGACGAATGACCCTCTAAGCAAACTGCAGCAGATAAATTAGTGTAGGTTTCATTTCGGGCAGCTCGGGTGTTTGCGTTGTCCGGGCTGCAGATCTATCCATGTCCAGAGTGTCACGGGTCGTGGTGCGCGAGCGCGGCGGAGAGCGGCGATTGTGTGGAAGGAGGAAGCAGGCAGGCAGGATACGGGACGAACGGGGTTTATTTGGGAATACGGGGATCTCACGCAAACAAACATCGATGAACATCAATGACGGACACAGGACTCGGGTAAGACACGGACTGAAATACACAGGACTGATTGAAAATAATCAGACACAGCTGGGTACAATCCGGGAAACACACGTGGGTAGGCAGGGGGCGTGGCACACAGGAGGAGCCGACGAGCAGGGCATGACACAGAGGTTTTAGATTCTACCCTTGGTCAGGGGCAGATTAATATCTATGAGGTCCCCAGGCTGACATGGCAGCCCCCCCCCCCTTCAAGGTGGGCCTTTTGAACTATTTTTATGAGCCAAAAGAGAAAGGAGAGAGAATTTTAAAACAATGCAAGTTCAATGATTCGCTTTGATAAAATGTGTTGATCAGGGTGGAGTGGGGCTTGGAGGGCTGATGGTGAAATTTGCTGATCGATTGGCCAGATTTAACTGCTCATATGCTGTATAAATATGCATATCAGCCTCCTTCTGTAGGCTGCTGTCTAAGCCTGGATTTGGCCCTGCCTCCGGCCAGCGCTAGTCTCCAGCCACTGGTCCTCCATCTACCACCCTGCTCAGCTGTCACCCAAGTCTGGTGCCCCAAGCTGCACTCCAAACACACCCAGTGGGGAGCTAGTTTAGACAGGACGGTCACCGGGGTGATTTCCAGGAAGCCTTTCGCTCTCCCTCCCCCAGAGACGAGTGTTTTCAAGCCTGGCGTGCTGCCCAAGGACTAAGGCATCAGAGCTCCTCCTCGATTGATTTAATCAGGAGCAGTTTATTTTAAATGATTTAAATTTATTGTGGGGATTAAAGCACATCCTGGACAACAGGGGAATGTTTTTTAGGTATCAGTTAGCTAAGCGTAGTGCCTGTGCAATTATTGTGGTTTTCCTTTATTTTTTCAGCTCTCTGAAAACCTTGAATGACTGCGATGTTCTGCCTTGTGGCTTGAGATAAAGAAAGAGGAATTAAACCTGGTTATATTTTATGCAACATATGTCAGACCTGAGTAAGCAAACTATGGTTTTTTTCCTCCATATGTAATCAGCGAATTGACAACTGCTACAGTTTTTTTTGGCAGTGAAATTCCCTTAAGGTTTCCCATCCAGTGACGCATGATGATTTATCGGTAGTATTGTTAAGACACGCTTGAGGAAGTTTCAAGCGTCAGTAGAAGTACCTAGATCGTCACGGACAGCTGGGCTGACCGTTGTGTGTGAGTCTCCATTTAGAGGAAGTCTGAGCTGTTATGTCATGTTTGGAAATGCCTCCATAGATCTCAAAGCTCAGGTGTTACAGATCGAGACGAGAAATCGACAGGCCGGAACGATATTTTATTTGATTTGTCTGTCAACCTTAGGTCATGTTGGATGAGTCAATTAATCGGTTAGGCTATTAAACATGCAAACAACTCAGATAAAGTGTTAAAGCTGATTCTTAATAGGCTGTTTAACTTAATTATGTTTAAGAATTATGAATGTGTTCAAGTGTAACATAGGGCTGCAGGATATTATATCGAACTGGGAATTTCACCCCGAGATGGATGTCATACCAAAGCTGCCACATTTCAATCAAAATCGACTGACATAAGTTAAATCAAGGCAGAAAGGCAGAGTGATGTATAATAATAAATAGTTTTCCTCGCAATCTAAATGGTCCATTACTGTAAACATGACTGAAGGCAGTTACTTGCTGTCAAGTGTCAGACCCCTCAATATGGAGATTGCACTGCTTCATTTGGGCCTGCTGGTACTCGCAGGGTGTAGATGGGTGATTCACAGAGGAACGCATGTCCTCTACGAACGCGCTTCCTGTGTGATTGAGTTTCATTTCATTCTCATTTTCAGCAGAATCCTCCAGGATTCCCTACTCTTGGTTATTCAGACCCATGATGGAGTTCTGCGATTTCACATACCAGACTTGTACGTTGGCGGGTGAAAAGGGAACGTTCAGGCCATAACGAGGAGGGCTGTGACCTGTGCTGTGTCGCCCCCCCCAGAGATGGCATTTGCCTGAGTCACTTTTTTTCATTTTTGAGCTGAAAGTGCAGCTTTCCTGTCCCACAGATTTGGGAGGCAGCAGCATCGCCTCTCAGATGCTCCACACTTCACATGCACAGCAGCACAGGCAGTAGCCTCACAGCTGCGAGCAAACTCACAGCCACACGGCAGCATGTCGTTAGCAAGGACGTTCTTTACTGTGAGTGAAGACAACACAAATCTTGCGATTTGTAATACATGGAAAGCTAAAGTAAACTGCGGGGGAAACACCATGAAAACATGGTGAAAATTCCCAGGTAAATGTTGGACTGATTATGAAACATGCGTATACAAGGTCTTAAAAAGGAATAATCATTAAAATTGCAAAGCTGAAGGTTTTTTTTTCCAATGACAGAGTAAAAATTTTTTAGCTGAACTTTAGCCCCCTACGCTATAATGTCTGTACGGTATGAAGGCGTGAAAAAGTCTGATCTTAATCTAACGTAGTAGAGATGTAAGAATTGTATGTGCATAACACGCAGTGCTGGTATTAATAATATTACTCTGCACTTATTATTATTTGGAATAGTATAGTCGGTTTGTAACCTATAGCCTTTTTATGTTAAGATGAGTAAAAAAATACAAAAAGGTTCATGTCGTGTTTTCTGGTGAATTTAAACATGCTGGAAAATTATACAAGTAACTGACATTTGTTATTTAAGTCTGTCACACCTGCTCTTGTTAGGTAAAGTAAAATACGTCGGATAAAATTAGTTGTATGGCAACTCATTTTCAGTTAATTGTTACTTGTACCTCTTTGAAGTCTCAGAGCACTTTATTTTGAGACTTGATTAAGCGAGAGACGATCCTGAAACTTAGTGCAGTTTGGGAGAAATTGTAAAGTGTAACAATTACTTTTATTATTATGAAGCTAAGATTTTGCATTGAAGAATTGAAGAAAATTACATTTTAGTCTGTATGTGCTGTTAATTGTAGTTCTTAGAAAGAAAATTGGAATCGGCAAAAAACGGTATCGGCAGGTAACACTTGCAAAAATTCAGAAATCAGAATCGGCAAAGAAAATTGCAATTTGTGCATCTCCTACATGTAGGGGGCCTTTTTTTGCATTGGATTTACATCCAAAATGAATCCATTTGACATAGACAGGATTGTACATTTTAGCCGTCTTTGCTATACAGCAATAAAACTCTTAATTTCTTTTCTCTTACTTTCTCCTCATGTCGTTACGTTACAGTCATCGTTCATAGATCTTATACGTAACCGTGAATGTCCTTTGGCATTTTTTACTTTTTAATCTAGCAATTCAGAAGTTAAAATAATCCTCCTTGAGGCCAGGCACTTTGATGGTTATAAACCTACTTCCCAACAGGCGATCTGGGTTTCTACGTGCCTTATATATGCTGCGTGTTAATCTCTCGACTAAATACATCGTAAAAGCAAGCTGTTCTGCCGTCGTGTTTCAGATCTTTTTGGTTGCCTTCTATCTTCGGTGTTTAGGAAATAAGGCGTGCATGTATTTAAAAATTATATTTGCCTTATTTTTCTTATGACAGCATGTCATCTAATGACATCACACTCACTGCATGGCTCATATTGTTTTATCTGAATATTTAAATTAAATTTAATGAAATCAATTAAATTTAGTTTGAATGACTGCTTGAAATTGAATGACATGGGTTTTGTCGATATGCTAATTTAGGTTCTGGACTCAGACCCAGTGGACCAGACACAAGAGGTTGAGGAGGATCTGGATCTTCTCTATGACAGCCTGGAGGTGTACAACCAGAGCGACAGTGGGCCTGAGATGGAGGACAATGAAAGCGTTCTCAGCACACCCAAACCCAAACTCAGGTGTGGTTCACACTCCAGAATCTCTGTTTCCCGATTCCTCCATCTTAAGCAGATATTTGTCTGCCTGTCGCTTTGCACTCCGTCTGAATTAATGTGCTTAAATTGTGAAATTTTCCACAAACATGCCTTAATCTTTCTCAAATGCTAATACAAAAGTAATTTACAAATCAAAGAAATGACACTAAAAATAGTGAAAATGAGAAGTGAATAATCTCTTTGGAAGCAGTGACATTTCATCAAAAAACAAGGTGCTCTTCCAGTTTTTACGTAAGAATCTTTCGTTTGTGACGTCAAATTCTCTTTCATTATTCATTTCTGAGTATCACAGATTAGGAGTCGCAGATTAGGAGTCGCAGATTAGGAGTCGTCGATAGGAGTTTTAGCGTTAGTTTGGCGATCACACTAGCCAGTGAGATGCTGTGCGTTGGCTGCCTGACTGCGAATGGACTTTTACAGCTGGGCGCCTCTGGTGTGATTTGCCGTTTGCCTGGCATTTTGACATCGCCTTGACTATATGTTTTCCTGCGGCCCCCTTGTGGACTCGCAGTACCTGCTGCAGGGCAGCGCTCCCAGCTGCCCGGCCGCCCGCACACTCAGCAGACTCCGTCTGTCCTTTCCAGGCCCTTTTTCGAAGGGATGTCCCACTCAAGCTCGCAGACGGAGATCGGCAGCCTGCACAGCCAGAAGAGCCAGCACAGGGAGACCAGCAGTGCCGTGAGTTGACCTCCCTGCCCCACACGTTAAGACAGGCCATTAGCCATTGGCTGAGTAACGATCAGCAAGGGCATCGGTGCATTGACACTCTGTTTTCTTGATTGTTGTTGGACCTACAGATACCGATGGGGGTCCATGTTTGGCTCTTTAGCCATAATTGACAATTAAGGGGTCAGTGTTGGGTCAGTACCTGGTTAGCGTGTGGTATTGCAGCCTTGCTGCCATACTACCCTCCCCAGTATGCACAGGTGCGCAGCCAGCAGATTCTCATCCATATGTTATATCAGTTACATAGCCAAGCATCAGCTATGCTGGCAGCAATCCCAGAATGCAATAGGACATAACAAACTGGATGGGATACCAGTCAGTTCTCACAGGCACATGTAAACACATCTTAGTCACATCCATCCATCCATCTGCCTTCACCGCATCTCTAGTACATGGTCACGGTACAACTCAGTCATATAAGAAGGGCAGTTGAATTTTTCCTTAACAGTTTTCAGATTGTTCTAGAAAACACAGACGATGTTTTTTATGAACTCAAGGAGAACCTTCCAGTGCTTTTACTTGAACCTCAGAGTCTACACCGACCCCAACATCTCTTCCCCACCTTTAAATTCAATTTAAAAAATGCTGTACGACCCTAACAGTACAACAGAAAATGTATGTAACTGAGCATGCTATAGGAATACCAAACGAAGTCTCAACAGTGCCCCCTTTAGGATGGAGTAGTAATTGTTAAATATGTGCTCTTCTACAGGGCCGAGATTTCCTGTCTGTGGAGATGAGCAAGGTGCCTGGGTCCAGGTATCAGGACGATGCTGCTAATGAAGTTGGGCTTGCGGTGAGTGTCCTGGGTGATGGAAAGGGCCCAGTCCCTCTGTTCTCTTACCCCCCCTACATAGTACCTTGCTGCCACACTGGCCTGTAACATCTGGATCCTCCCTTATCTACGTTCACCCCAGCATTTGTCCAACCTTGCTCCTTGAATCTCCACCAGACCCGAAACGTCGATCCTCCTCTTTTGCCGAAGGGAACATGGTTCCACAGTGCATCTCCTGTATTGATCAAATGCTCGGTCACATGACCCGGCTCTTAAAGAAGCCCCACACCTGAGTTCCTCGCATTGCCATGGCCACTGTTAATACGAGCCGCTTTATCCAGCACCTTCTTAATGTGGCAGCGTAGATTTTACCTGCAGATGTAGATGTTGGCTTTCAATCTGAGTCTTATTGGCCATTTAAGGGATTGTAAGGGATCTGTCTGCCTGTCTGTCGACCAGTCTGTCTGTCGGTCAGTCTGTCTGTCTTTATCTGTCCATCTGGAGAGGATACGTCTGCATTGGTGTCTAGCAAATTTTACTCAATGATGTTGTTTTTATTTTTACCTGCAGGAAGTGGAAACCGAGGACGTGGGGTCCGGGACAGGAGACACGAGTGGCAGCCGGGACATTTCTGATAAGCCACCCCTTTCTGGGGGGGGGAAGCTTTGCAAGACCGAGTCCCAGACGCACATGTCACCCAGGTATCATGCACATGGGAGGATACCACTAATGAAAGCTAATTAAACGCCTCTTTTAATCCCCATTTTCTACCTGAAGTCTTCAGATTTTGCTATTACTGACGTGGATCTATTAAAATCCATAAAAAATTATATAAATAAATGGGTGAAAAACTTGCTTACAACCAGCTGACCGTCCAGCCTAAATATCGCTGGCAGTGGCATGCTTTGTTTGGAACGGTGTTTGGCCCGGTTTGTATTTCTATTACTTTTAATTTAATCTGCCGTGTTTTACTTTGCAAAAAAACCAGCAGTTGTTGCATTTATTTCTGATAGCTGCTGTTAACAACGATTGTTTTCCTTTCGAGTGAAATCCAAATTATGTCCTTTGGACGTATAATTTTCATGTAACAGGTGGGAACGATTTAGACAAGCAGTTTAAATTTAATGCCGCTGTTTGCTGGATTTCGGGTTTTTTTTCTTTTCTTTTTTCTTTCTGCCCCTCCGCTCTGTGCGACCCGTTCCAGGCCCTCCGCTCTCCTTCTGCATTCGCAAACATGCCCAACTGACTCAGCAGATGTTGTGGGCTTCCTCTCAGCCTGGAGGGATTTCTGAGCTCCATGAAAGCACAGCTCTCGGCCGCGTGGCATTAATTACCTCAATGTCCATGGCATCGGTTCACCCTTTTACCAACACCGTCAGCGGACTTGTCGTATTACGTCGGATCGCGTTGAACTTCTGCCGCGCGCTGAGGTTCCGCGCCCCAGAATGGCGAACCCCGCCCGCGGAGGCCTGCGACAAAGTTCCGACGCGGTTGTGTTTGTGGCTCGCTCGCAGATCCTGCTCGTCTTTATTACTGCGATCCCTGAAAGCGGTTCACTGTGAAACCGATGATGCGGCTCCTCCTGGCAGCGCCTGCCTCGCTCCATCCGCGCTGGCTCTGCTGCCTGGTTTCTGCGGCCCGCCGAATGAAAAAAAGCACGGCGTGATCCGTCTGGGCCTGGGAGGATCCCTGCCTCCGCCGGGAGCCCGTGGTGAAATCACGCCTGTCTCTCTTTCCCCAGCAAAGCGGAGAACAAGCTTCAGAGACGCCCCCGGAGCACCTCCATGAAGGACCGGCAGAACTCCAAGGCCCAGAGCGACCGTACGAGCAGCATCGACAGCGAGACCTCTCCCGACTCGCGGCTCACCGCCCAGGTCCTCTTACATGTGCTGTTTCCCGCTCTGCCAATGCCTCCTGCACTAGGACACCCCCTGCCCGCTTAACGAGGCTCAACATTCTAGCACAGACCTGCTCTCAAAACCATGTGTGATTGTCCTGAGTCCTGCTGATGGTTCCGGAAATAGAAAGAAGGGTTTTGATCTTAGCTCTGAGAACATATCCTAACCTCATAAAATGAACCTTAGATATTTACCAACCTTAGATATATAATATTTAGACATTATATTTAGATTAAAGCCACTTTTCATTGATGAGGTTCATAATTCTATTGAGAGGTCAAAATTAAACTCCGAAAACTGCATTTGCTTAGTGTTAACAAAAATATTATTTTTGAGATAGTTTTCTAATAAAAAACGAAAACAAATTAGTTAAAAAAGAGATCCGATTCGGATTAGGATCATTTCATTATTAAACTGTAATGTGGATCGGTCAGCGTGTGCCTAAACCCCCCCCCCCCCCCCCCCCCCCCCGTCCTCTCGCTTGCTCAACCTCCTGGTCCTGCTCCCAGATCCCCAGGAAGTCTGTGTACGACCAGCTGAACCAGATCCTGATTTCGGACGAGCAGCTGCCTGAGAGCATCATCCTCATCAACACCATGGATTGGCAGGGCCAGGTGAGCCCAAGCTTAAGGAGCGGCCTGCGGCACAGGGGGCCGGCAGTAGGTGGCGCTAAGCCGGCCACCTGCTCAGGGGGGCCTCCGGACTGAGGAGCTACAGGGACACCTTGAGTGACAGGGCCAGGTGGAGCACCGCCCCACACAGGATGCGTGTACATACATTACTGAAGGGGGCTGCGGTTTCCTCCCAGCTGACTCCTTAAGTCTGCGAGCGCAGCGTAAATCTGATCTCCTGTCAGCTTCATCAGTGTCCTTTTAATCCTTGCTCTCAGAGTCTGACATATACACAAGTACATGAGCAGAATATGAACAGGTAGCCATTCAGTCACATTTTGCACTGGCTACATATGCAGGCAGCTCTCCACATAGAATAACATAGACGTAAATAATCTTTTCCATGCGAGTCAGATTTTACGTACGTCACATTTACCTTCCCATACCATTCAAGACAACTTATAGTAAAAATAAGCCAAAATATTTTAGTAATTCCTACTAAAGAACACATTGAAAAGAAAATTTACTTGCAGGCATATGTCACCTTTTTGCGTAAGTGCTTCTGTAATCTCTGTGTGTTAGAGATATTTTTAAGTCCACATTTACT